>NC_056741.1:474558957-474666457 GCF_019279795.1 Protopterus annectens | reverse complement strand
GCTAGAGGGAGTCGTGGGGGGATAACTGTTGCGGAGATCGTACTACGGTGCAGATAAGGGAATATTCCCTTTTCCTCACTGTAGTGCGATCTCAGAGTGAGAATATTAAAGTAGAAGGTGTGGGGGCACAAACCCCCACATGGGGGGTGCAGGGGGGCTTGCCCCCCCTGAATAAAAGTAGATTTATGTTTTTTTTTTTTTTTTGGGGGGGGGTTACGCACTTTAACAAAAGAGCTTTTTCGGTGAAAGCACTTTCGTTAAAGTGTGTTCGGTGATTGTGGATTCGGACTAATGAACTTTCAGTAGTCCTAGATCCATATATATATATATATATATATATATATATATATATATATATATATATATACTCTAACCACCATGCTTTGCTTCCTACCAGTTTGCTAATTTTGAATCCACCTTACCCATATATAAATCCTTGCACTTCCGTATCAATAACCTGTACCACACATATCAAAATATTTGTTGAAGTCCAGTGAGTTAGACTGATCTTCAGCTGTTAGGCTCCCTTCTTCTCCCCAGCTGCGTTACTGACTTGTCTCATTCTAATGACGGGTAAAAGTCAAGCAGTGATGGATTATTATACTAGATAGCTTGTATTTTTCTGATATGCCTAGCTTCTCCCTTTGTGTGTCACAGCAGCCACTCCAGGGTGTGCTATATTACTGGCTCTTTATTTTTTATATATTTTATTTTTATTTTGTTAATTGGGGTAAAGCAATGATCAAATTGGACTATTTTGACTAGCCCAGTGGTTATAAACCAAAATAAAAGTGCCTACATTAGACAACAAAAAGCAGATATTTGCATAATTCTGATACAGCCATGTAAAATAAATGCTTAAAATATTGCAGTTGCAACAGGACACTTTGTCAATACCTGACTGTGATAACAAGGTGCATATACAACAGTGAAAAAATAAGTTAATAGTCACATAATTCTGTTACAGTATGTGCAACCAAGAAGCAAAAGTACATGGCAGTTGACAAAGGATGTTCTAAATTTACTAATCAGCAGTCAAATTGCAAATAGGATGATAAATGGTTACAGACAAGAGGCAAATATTTACATAACACATGTAATATTTACAGGAATGAAGTATTATATTAATGGAGGATATAGGGAGTAAAGAGGAGAGGAGATGGGAAGGGAATCAGATTAAGATGAAAGAGCAGAGTTAAGTGAATTAAACTGGATACATCCATGTAAAATGTAACTGTAATGTTATGCAATTTAATTGAACTATTTTGAAAGTAGATGTATTTAGCTTACTACATATCTCTCTCTCTCTCTCTCTCTCTCTATATATATATATATATATATATATTTATATTGATCTACTTTGTAATATCAAAATTCCAAAATGCAGAGACAAGAATCGCAAAAGTTAAAATGCCGAAATGTGTAAGTTTTCCCATGGCAAGTAAACACTTGCCTAACACCACAGTAAAACACACCTCACTATCTAAAACCCACCTAGATGGGGGACTACGTCCCCTACACTCCCCTACCTATATATACCAACTCCAGGATTGCACTACAGTGGGGAAAAGGGCATGATTCCCCATGTTTGGCAAGTGTTTAATTGCCTTGGGAAAACTTACGCGGTTCAACATTTTAACTTTAGTAATTCTCGTTTCAATGTTTTGTTTTCAGCGATTTGGAATTTTGATATTGTGAAGTAGACCCATATATATATATATATATATATATATATATATATATATATATATATATATATATACACACACACACACGGGTTTCCTTCACATGGTCGACATTTCAGAATTTCAACATTCATATGGCCGAGACTATATGATCGACATTCGAAATTTCGACCATGCGGAACCGGCATCTCCGTACAGTGCGGAATTAAAGATTTTCATCTTCTGCACTGTAGTGCGATCTTGGAGTTGGTATATTTAAGTTCTGGGGGTGCAGGGGGGCATAGCCCCCCTGCTAGCAGCGGGAAGGTACTTTTTTTGTGTTTTTTATTTTTTCTTCTCTGGTCGACATTTCGAATGTCGATCATATGGTCTCGGCCATATGAATGTCGACCATATGAAGTAGATCCTTTTTTTTTCCAATTCTGCCTGGAAAGTAAGTTATGAGGGTAGCTCTTTACTCTGGGAGGCAGATATTCCCAATGTTCTGGGCATATCTTACAGAACTTATAGTCATTGCAGAGAAGTATATTGCAAGGGATTTTTTTTAGACAGGTTCTAAGACAGTATGCAGGGAGTCTTGTATAAGTCAGCTGGTAAAAGCCGGAAAGTATTCTAACTTTACAACTTTAAAGGGAAGGTACTCTGGTAATATATGAGCTCCCTGTTGCACTGGCAAGGGTATGGCAGTGGTGTTCCCTGTTTGAGAAGAGAGTTATGAATTTGTACATTTGTGTGGATATAGCCTGTAAGGTTGTGAGATTTTTCTTACAAACCATAACAATAAGTGGCACTGTATTCAGATTGTATAAAATAATGCCTTTTCATACTGCATTTTGTCCTTCAGGAGAGAGAGGAGAAACCGTATCACATCATATTGACCAAAAAAAAAAATACTTTAGTTTTTGTTATGTTTACATGGCAATACAGTTTGGAGTGTCAAGCTGCATTCTAGGATTTTTTTTCACATGGTGCCTACTGAACTTCAAGTTCTCCTCTAAGAAATGGTCTCCTTCTACCCAGTGGATGAAAGCCTGTTGTGGAAACCATCATTCAGGCAACTGTAGACCTGTCAGTCCCCTGCCATGTCCATATTGTCTAAGGGGTGGAATGCAGGAGGCCTTGTGATTGGCATTCACTCCTCAGTGGGTAATGTAATCATGGTCATCCCTTCCCCTGTAGACATCACCTCCAAGTAATCAGGGTTTCTTTTACAGAGTGTGTGCCCAGACACTCACTCCCAAACCCTCCTTCTGAATGGAGGTGAGCAGGCTTAAGCATCATCCTTCCTCTCCTGGCTAACAGGCACCTGATCCAGTAGTTGTATTTGGATCATCTGGCTTGCAGTCAAAGTTTTATCTCTCTGTGCCAGTGGAGCTAGAAAGCCGTATACCTAGACAGTGGAAGTGGTCAGTTAATTCAGTAAGATGTAAGCTGTTATAAATTAGATGGAGATATGTGAGACAGCTTCTGCCGAGTGTCAAAGATGGCAAATAACATGGCTTTTTTCAAGTTGAGAAAAATGTTAATTTTTTTTAGCCAGTAATAGAGCTGGTTTAAGTGTCTTTTCAGTTCTTTTTTTTTTTTTGATGATGGGAGAAGAGGGATTAGAATGATAAATTACTTTATCATCTGCATATAGGTTCGTTTGTAATTGTGTAAATCAGAGGGGAGTAAGCTGATAAAGAAGAGAAGTGGAGATAAAACAAAGCCATGTTGGAATGTTACTGGCAATGGACAAGTCTGTGGAGCAAAAAAAAAACTTGAGGTGGAAAAGCATTATGCTAATTACCAGACAGCAATCTCTCAGAAGAAGGTAATACTCCTGTCTAGACCGAACTTATTAATGGACCACTGGCTATCTGGTTTCTTTCATATGGTGGAAATGTTCTGCAGCCCAGCCTGTCTTACACTAGGAAAGCTTAATTTGTTTCACAATTTGAGTCAGCTGCTAATTTTCACCATGGAAATTAAGTAGTTTCAGCCTCCCCATGTCCCTCTACATGGATGGTATTTTTGATATTCCAGACTATAATGAGCTCATGGCCATTATCTCAAGTATTTATCCAACAGTCAGTGGACTAGACCCTTGTCCAACAAGACTGGTTCTGCTCCAGTACTGATATTTTTGTCTAGTGATATTTCAAACATTGTTTTCTTCATTGAGGCTTGTGGTTTTCCATTCAAGCTTGAAAGATGCCTGTATTATCCTATCTTTTGAGTAACCTTTGCTAGACCCCTTTCATTTTTGGAAAGGCTATTGAGAAGGTCATGCACAAGCAACTTGACACATTTAACTATCAGTGGGTTCATAGCTCCTTTTCAGCCTAGGTTTCACATTTGTGATAGTACAGAGACTGCTATTGTTCAAGTAGTCAACAATATGTTATTATTGATTAAGAGACCAGCAGTATTGTTCTCAAATTTGTTCTCCTGTATTTTTATTTATTTTATTTATTTAACATTTGTTTACCGTGAAAGTCCAACTTGGAACAAAGCCAATTTTCAGTGGAGGCCTGGGGAGAAACACTTCAGATGTATGTCTTTGTAACATGGGAGGAAACCAGAATACCCGGAGAAAACACACATGAACACAGGGAGGACATGCAGACTCCACACAGAAGGCACCCCAGCTGAGAATCGAACTGGAAAACATTTTGCTGTAAGGCAACAATGCTACCACTGCACCATCTCTGCAACATTTTATATTATAGACCATGACATTTTGAATGAGTATTTACATACTTACTGTGATATATCCCCTGCAGTGTTAGAATGGTTTCCATCTTACCTCTCCATACTCATAAGGTATCTTCTGCAATAAGTATCTGCATTTCCTACCTCCTTGAGATTTTAGGCCCATTATTGTTTACTATTTATATGCTTCTATTGGGAGATCTTATCAAGGAAAGAGGTTCATCTTACCAAAGTTATGCTGACAATTCAGCTTTATCTCCCCTTTCCATAAGATGATATGCAAATGTGTATTCCCTTGCTGATTACCTTGATTCCATACATTCCTGGCTTAGTTTTAACTGATGGAAATTTTATCACCTCCAAAATTGAGGCCATGGCAGTTTACCCTACTAAAATCATGAGGGAATCTTTTACCCCTTCACTTCTTAACTATATCATTTATGGTGGTAACAAGCTTGTGTTTGCTGATAAAATGCATTAGTTGTAATCCTGGACTGTAGGGAATAACTGTCTGATGTCATAAAGGCATCTTCTTTCAACATGTAAAACATCACCGGATTAAACACCTTTTACCTCAGGGTGACTTCTTGTTTTCTGTTCATGCCTTTGTCTCTACCTGATTGGACTACTGTAGTGCCATGTGTGTAGAACTTTCTAACACTAAGCTTGACTTTCTGAAAATGGTACAGAATTCTGCTGCTACACTATTAACTGGTACATCCCATTACAAATGTATCATGCATGTTCTGCACTGCCTACATTGGCTTCCAGTCTGGTACAGAATTATGCACAAGTTCTTAAGAAAACGTGTCCCTTCACTACTTAGGTTCTTTTTGCTTGAAGGAGCTGGTTTGCAGTATTGCCCTATTCAGGCTTTTCACTCAGTTTTTCAGGGTTAGCTGGTGGTTCTACAGGTGCCTTGTCAGACATCTGGTACTTGATCATTTGACTTTACGGCTCCACTCCTATGGAGCTTACTGCCTTAGTGGCTTCAGCAGTGTCTTTCTTTGGTCAACTTCTGCAGGTCACCAAAAAGATATTTATATGCTATTTTTACGTGTGTTTGATTCGATTTTATGTGATATTTCATTGTGTTTGTTTTATTTATGCTATGTTTGACACCAGGGGGTTGTAATAAAACACCTTATTAAAGTTGATGTTGAAGTTAAACTTTGGGGCACCTGTTTGATAAGAATGGCAGAGAATGAGGTTATTGATTCTTAGCCATGAAGCTTCTGTGGGATATGAAGTCTCTAAATCAAATGAGGTCTTTAGGACTACTTCCTGTGGCTAAATTACAGCAAAAGAGTGTGTGGTTAACTAAGTCAAAGGCTTTAGGTAAATCAATGAAAATTGACCTACTTAGGTTTTGTTTGTCCATTTTAAGTAGAAAACCATCTGTGAAAGATTTAAGAGTAGTTATGGTACTCCTGCCTCACCAAAATCCATGTTGGTGACTAGATAACATGCCATATTTTGTACATAGCTGGTAAAATGAGAGCGCACTATTTTTTCTAGGAGTTTACATAGTGTGAAAAGATTGGAAATGGGCCTGATGTTATCAGATGAAGTAAATTTGGGGATTATGAGAAAGGGGTTACATCTGTTGGTTTCTGTACATTGGCATAATGCTTTGGCAGACAGCAGTTATAGATGTGCTAGAGAGAAAGAATGCTAAGTGTTTGTGACACAAAACAATAAACCAAGGATGGGGGTCATCTGACATTGGGGGCTTCAGCAGAAATTATATCTATCTAGTGTCTTTCATTTTTACAGAGATGGGTGTGGGGGTTGGAAGAGATAAGGAAAAACTCTGGGGAAGCTGACTGGGGAATGAGGCCAGAGGAAATTATAATGACTCCACTTTCAGTCCTTTAGTTAGATGTGTGTTCAGTTATTTGACTAATTATTTTCCAAGACTTCTTTGGTTGTGGTTGAACATAGGTGGCCTTGTGCCTTCTAGCTACTTATTTTGTTAAATTCCTTAAGGTTATGAACCTATCTCTGATGTCAGGGTTAAGTATTTGTTTTTGCCATGCAGCATATTGTACTTTAAATATGGATGCAAACTTCTTGATTTTACAGAAGTTATCATTTGGTTTATATAGCTTACAAATGGTTGTGAAGCATGTTTCTTCTAGGTATAGTAGTTTGATTGTAAGGATTTGAGCAGCGTCTGAAGGGTCAGTGCTATATAAAATTGAGGACTAGTCTGTTTAATTCTTGGGTGAAAATAAACTAGTTTAGCAGAGATTCTTTCTATGGAGTTGGACAAAGTAATAGAAGAAATGGTCAATAAAGGATGAAGGAAGGACCTTAACCTGCTCCATTTTGTTTTCTGTTTTAAGAAATCTATTTGGCCTGGTGTTTTTGTGGCACATAGACACAAATTATCCAGGATGCACATTTTTCATGTTTTTTCATTGGTTAATTTGTTTCTTGAATAATATTTAAATACACAGGGAATTGCTGGGTCTTTGTCTTTTCTGATAGGACTCAAGAGCCTGCATAAACTACAAACACTGTTGGTGATTCCCTGCTGGGTAGGAAAGTAAACGTATATACGTATATTTTTTGTCTGTGAGTTGCTTAAAATGATAGAGACACTTTCTGTTTTACCTGCTCCATTTTATTTTCTGTTTTATGAAATTTGCTTGACCTGGTGTTTTTGTTCTATGTGGTAGACAGATAATTAATCTAGGCTGCACATTTCACATATTTTTTTCACTGGTTAATTTTTTTCTTGATTGATACTTAAATACACAGGACATTTCTGGGTCTTTGACTTTTCTGATAAGACTCAAAGCCTGCAAAAACTACAAGCAATGTTGGCAACTCCCTGCTAGTTATTTTTTCCTACCCACCTTCTCTTTCCTTCATCTGATCTTTAAACTTGGTAATTTTAAGCTGCCCACCCTTACTGAAAAATTGAGCTTTATAAAAACTTCTCCTTTTCTAGACTGCTGTTTATATCTTGAATTATTTATTTGCTTTTCCTTGTGCTTATTTTGAAAAAAAAAATACATTTTATCTCTCATTGTCTGTCCTACTGATTTAATTATTCTGAATTCATTATCTAGCTAGCTGTTGGATAAAGTACTGCATTTTTACACTCTTGGCAGCATTTGTCTTTGTTTTTGCATCAAGAGGTCAGTGGATTTTCCATCTAGTGGCACTGGGTGGTAGCCTGGTCTGTATAGGTTGGGGAAACACACTAGAGATTCCTGCATGTAGTTGTTTTATGGGCTGGAGGACTTACTAATCAGCTGACCTTGTTTTTAGTGCCTTTATAAATTCTGTATAATTGAGTGGCTCTTGGCTCATTTCATCAAAGTGAAGTACTTTTATTGAATAATCACACTTTTTAAAGTACACTGCTGCATCTGTATCTTTAGGTTTTTCTGTGGTAGTATTTCACTCTGAGCACTCTTTTACAGTTCTTTTACATTAGGAGAACTGGAATTATTCATTTAGTAGCTGTAAGTGTTTATCTGGTCTATCTGAATTAGGAAGCACATAAAATGGCTCTAAGTGTAGTTGTTTTATTGACCAGAGTGCTCAATTAGTGTTTTGTATTTCCAGTGCTGGTATAAATTCAGCACATTTGCACAGAGCTGTTTTATATGCCAGTGCTCTGCACAGATGCAAACATCTGGAAACATTGCTTATTTTCATTATACTGTGAAAGTTTACTTTGCTAGGTCCATTATTATAGCACCCAGCAGTACTGCTGCTCACAGAGTATCTGATTGGGCTCTGGGCAGCATCACTGGTTAGGTTAATTGCAGATTACTCCATGTAAGCACCCTTCCCTCATCCAGTTACAAACACCCTCCACTCTTGTCCTTTCAAGTACACATTAGGACTTGCAACCATGGATGAGCAGATGGGCACTTTCCTGCTATCTTTGCATCCAGCTTGGTGGACATATGTATCCTGAGGCAATGTAACAATTACCTTATCTACACTGACAACCACTTAATTCTCAAACAGACAAATACAGTATACAAGAGATGTTGTTAAACATTGACAATAGAGATTAGACTCTCAAATACAGACACAAAATGCAGCAAACAGGTTGTCAGCGACTTACACACATCACTCACCACACCTGCAAAGGACCACACACATAGACCCACATATGCAAAGTTGTTCACATGTAATTTACCTAAACTTCAAAGGCCTCTCAGGCACAGTCTTCAAAAATTCTGCATGTGCACCAACAAAGACAATTCCCATCACAACACATAAAGCCACATCTCATTGTGCCTCAACTACAAAGCCCATAAGACTAAACATGCCACAAACCATTATTCTGGTCATAGGAGACTCCATTGTGAGACACACTGATGTCCTTCTTAACAGGCTGGATAGAGAGAAGGTTACAGCTAGTTGCCTGTCAAAGGCCAGGATTTTCTAGATCACACAAGCACTCAGGTCACTTACTCCTAAGTACCAGTATAACTCGGTCATAGTCCATGTGGGCATGAATAATCTGAGATGTACCTCCTTGGACTACATGAAGAGACATGATTGAGCTCTCAAATTATATATCACAGGCAGGTATGAGCCTAGCACTGAGCAGCATCCTACCATCTCCAAGGATGATGCCACAATACCAGCAGGTATGAGCCTAGCACTGAGTAGCATCCTACCATCTCCAAGGATGATGCCACAATACCAGCAGGTACGAGCTTAGCACCGAGCAGCATCATACCATCTCCAAGAATGACGCCACAATACCAGCTGAAAATGATCAACTTTAACAATTGGCTTAGCTACTGGTGTCATTCCAAAGGGGTCCAATACTGGTCTGCCTGGGAGGAAATGGTTGATAGGCCACACTGCTTTGCTGTCACCTCTAGGCTTTTGGATATTGGCCAAAACATTACCCATCCTTATAATGTCTTTTTTAGGCATTGCCAAACAGACAAACCTTACAACATAATAAAAGCTACTCAAGACAAGCTAAAGGTGTTGTTGATCAGTGCTAGGAGCCTCAATAAGAAACTGCACTTGCTGGAAGCTCTCCTCACCTTGGAAAATGCTATCTGTGCAGTTACTGAAACATGGTTCAATGCCACAGAAAGCACACTGTTAGTGCATGGCTATAATGCCTTTCATACATTCTGACCACCCACTGAACATGAAAGATCAAAAGGCAAAGGTGTATCTATCTTACATAAGGGATAAGCACACCTCAAGGCTGGTTAAGCGGTATCACATGCTTGAGCTACTCCATGTCCAACTAACTATGGGAAAAATCATTACCATGTTCTTGATAGCTACAGGTCCCCCACTATGAACCAGGAAACCCATACATCATACCTGAAGTTACTAGAATCACTCACCGTCCAGCCCAATACCATACTCATGGGTGATTTTAACTACCCCTCCATTAACTGGGAGGCATACACAGCCACTAACATGCAGGCCTAAAGATTTCGTGACTTTATAAAGTCAAATGCCCTGGAGCAGCTAGTCTGCACTCCCACTAGGGGAACAAATATCCTAGATCTGGTATTCACAAATATGGGAGAGTGCCACCCCCCCCCCCCCAGTGTGATGTCCTCACTGGTAAGATCAGATCACAAAGCGGCCTCCCTTGAAATAAAGGTAGAAGTAGTCCCCCTACCTAACCCCAAAAAGTTTAAAAACTCCTCTAAGGTTAATTGTCCCTACTAAGGGACAGCATAGCTAGTGCCCAAGCTCCCCCAAATCCAGAAAATACAGAAACCTATGCATAGCATACACAAAAGCTCTGTATGACCATATAAACAACTGCATAGAAACAGCAGTAGCAGACAGAAATAAACCCAGGTCAAACCACAAAAACAAGCCTCTCTGGTGGAACCCTGGTATTAACAGGTTATACAACAAAAGAAAGAAAATCTTGTCGAGTACTAAGAGGAAATGTGCACAACAGAGCAATAGGTCCTTCATTAGTCTAAACAAGTGAACCAGGGAGCTAATTAAGTCTCTGAAAGCAGACTTTGAGGTAACAATAACCTCCAAAGCTAAGGATAACCATAAGGCATGTTTCAGTCATGTCCACAGTCTTAAGTGCAACACCCAACAATGTGTGGAATTAGTTGTAGATGGAATCTCCTATCTCAGCCAGAAGATATAGCAAATCTGCTGGCTGACAAATTCAGCTCAAATTTCACCTCTCCATCACCCCCAGTTCTCCCCCAAGAAATATCCTCCACCACTCCACTGCCAATGATCACTAAAGAACAGGTTGCCACTGTGCTCTCTAAAGCTAAAAGCACATCTTCAATGGGGCCTGACAATATACTAGGTTGCCTCCTAAACAGCTTAAATCATGACCTATCAGACCAATTAGGATCTGTATTTAAACAGCCTCTGGATTGGCTTTGTCTCAATAGAGTGCAGGACTGCAACAGTCATCCCTCTGCATAAAGGGTGATCATGCAAGGCCTCTGAATGACAAAGACTGCTGATGACTGTAAGCTGGGGGGCAATCAATGAATCCCTAAATGATGTAGATATCCTTCGGTAGGGTCTAGACCAGACAAATGATTGGTGCCAGAACCATGGCGTAAAACTAAATGCAAAAAAAAAATCCATTATCATACCCTTTGGGAAGTCAAATCCCCTACAAATTATAACATCAATAGCACACCCTAGACTTAGAGTTGAGAGAGCTAGGTGCACAGATAGACAGTAGCCTGAACTGTGACCACCATGTGTCCACAGTGGTGAGGAATTATTTTTATATGGCACACGTTATAAGTAAAGGAATGTATCCAGATCCAAGGAAATTATAGTCCCACTGTACTCAACCCACATTATTCCAAAAATCGAGTACAATGTGCCATTTGACATGTACTTGACTAAGCAGTTACAGCAGCTGAAGTGACCTCAGAGGTTCCTCACAAAGAAAATACAGGGTGTAAGCCACAAGAACTATGCGTATAGACTAAAAGCCCTATCCCTTTACTCTGTCTCCTACCGACTATTAAGGGGTGACCTATGCCTGACCTACAAGGCACTCACAAATTTATCTCTGATGGAGCTGCTAGACATCCAAATGTCCCTTATGAACAGGGGCAATCTGTAAGATGCTCAGTGCACAGGCACAAATCCATGTCATCCTCTTGCCTTTAGGGACTATATATTGAGTGAAATCAGGTTATACTGTCAAGGCTTTTAAAGGCCATTAAGCCATTAGCCTAGTAATCTCCTATGCACCTATAAGATGAAATGATGCTTGAGAAATTAGTAACTATTAAGCCCAGAAGTGAGTGATTGTTGGATTTGAAGCTAGGTTATGTATGGCTGTTAAGAATTTGTATAACGTATTGGTCTGTGAGAAAGTCATTTATTTCACGATTTTGAGATCCAAGGATATTACTGTTAAAGTTTTCTAAAATTTGCATGTTCTGGCTTCTAACACTGTTGGGTATTTTGAAGTATTAGAAGGATTAGATGTTTAAAATGGTCTGGAGTTGCTGGTGATGGGATGCAGACTATGGCAGTATGAAGAGGTGGAGCAGTTTATAAGAGGTTGTTTACTATGAACCTGTTGGGGTCATGATCATTTCTGGAGTTCACATAGTCAATACAGGATTCATGTAAATTAGTTTTAAAAAGTATCATGATACTGCTACAAATTCTTTTCCCGACATGGGCATTAAAAATGCAAGCATACCTGCAAAGGTGGTGACTGAGGTTTGGAATAACCTCTTTATTCCAGGACTCCGTTATTGCAACAAAGTCAAGGGAGTAGGTTAGCAAAAATGTATCTATTCAAGTTTATTTTTATACTTCTGGCATTTATAAGGACAAAGTTTACATGACAGGCTGGTCTGGTGGAGGAAGGAATAGTATTACATTGGTTTTAATGTTGTATGGGGTTGGGGAATGTTTTAACTCGGCTTGGCTTCCATGTTACTTTTTAGTAGTAAAAAGAAGTAAAGTTAGTTTTATAAGGAATCTGAGGGTATATAGTCTTTGAAAATCTTGGTCTGTCTTTAAAATTGCTGGAGGGATGTTTTAGGATAGATTGGGAGAGGTGAGGGCTTTAAGGAGTTATCCAGCGTTGTATAAGGGTGTGAGAAGTTGCTATTTATGAACTTCATGAGAGGTATTGGATGAGCAGAAGTTTGTATCAGTAATGTAAGAGGGGTATTTAAGGGAATATTGGAAGAATTCCTTAGGGTTTGGGGCAAAAGGTGAAGAAGATTAGGGCTGAGATATTTGAGAGAAGATGTATGAAGTTATAAAAAGGAGAAAAATGGGGAAGGGGTGATATTAATAGTTCAATGAAACTATGCAGCTTATTGGGAGTTGGTCAAGGGGCAGGCAGTGGATGAGATTAGTAACAGATGTATGCTGAAGGTGAGACTATTTTGATTACTGGACATATATGCTCAGAGTTAATAAGTAAGGCAGAATGTTGTGTGAGAGAAAAGTGTAAGTGGTCAGATTTGTACTGTAGCTTTGCCCACACCCCCCCCCCATCCCCACCACCGGACGCTTATGTTTTATTTATGTGTACAGTTTCTACTAGAAATTCCTTATTTGGGCAAGCCTCGATAAGATACACACCCTCTACCACCCCTTGGGAAGGCTGCACCACCAGTGGCAGTTTCATTCCATCTGTCCTGTGTGATTCCGCCAAGGACTGATACACTAGTCAAGCCTGGAATAGTTGGGATATACTCCTCCTCTCTCTACCACACATCTAGCATCTAGATCCTTAGTTTATGCAAGTATACCATTGATTTCTTCCTGTAATCTAGTGGTATCACTGACTTTTCCTGGGAGATATTCATGTCAGAGGAACTGCAGCAGAATTTGAATCTGTGGGTAATCCAGGAATCCAACAGATCTTGGGTCTCATCGGTTGTACTGCTGCCAAAGAAAGATGGGAGCATCAAATTTTGTGAAGAATGCAAAAAATTAAACAGTCATACAGCGATGGATGCTTATCCTGTGCCTAGGACACATGAGACCTTGGAACGGTTAGATGGGATAAATTATCACCAACATTATCAACCCCCTTTTTCTGTGTTGTCTACATGGGGTTGGGGTATTACTTTAACTACTGCCATCTCTCTTGATTCACTGTCGCTCTCATACCTTCTACAACAGACACACCTGTCACACGTCTTCACTCATGCAATCCATCCATCCCTTTGCTGGATGCCATGATTTCCTCCTGCCTTCTTCCTGTATCCCCTAAATTTTCCTCACCATATCATCTTCAACAGCCACCTTAATCTGTTGTTTTTGACCTTATCTGCAACTGGATCTACTTTGGCTTCTGCTCTGATGTTGTCATTTCTTCATCTATCTCACAGTGTGCATCCTACCATCCATCTTAGGTACTTAATTTCCATCACCTCTAGCTTCCTCATCTGCTGTGCCTTCACTGCCCCGGTTTCTTTATCTTACAGTAGTACTGGTCACATCACTGTTTTGTATACCTTACTTATGAATTGGGACCTCCACATTCAGACTTCCCTTCTCCTGAGCTACTCCTCTCAGATACTTGAAGTTGTTACCTGTTCCACTATTTCCCCTTTTATCTCAGTTTTCAGCTTCTCCTGATTCACCCATTTGCTGCCATGACAATTGTCTTGTATGTACTCAGTATCATCCCGTGTACATTCAGTTTTGCATTCCATTACCCTATCATTTGCTGAAGTTCTTTTTCAGAGTTTACTTGTAATGTGACTTCGTCTGCATACAGCAGCTTTGTTGATCCATCCCTTCTAACCACTTTGCTTATGTAGTCCATTACTAGTATGAACAGCAGTAGGCTCAGGGCTGAACCTTGATGGACACTCAGGTAGGAGAGTAGCTAAGTTTCAGCTAAAGATATCCTTGAGCTGATGGATAAGAATTCTTGTTTCTATACAGTAGGCCAAGTTTTTGATTGGTCTTTTTGATGGATTGTTGGATATGGTAGTCAAATTTCAGTTGATAGTCAATTGTAATTCTGAGAAGTCTGGTATGGGAGTCTGTGTGAATGATGGTGCTGTCTCGGGAAGAGAGATAGAAGGAAGTTTTTAGGCTGGACATAGTTTTTGGAACAGAAGAAGTTTGTTTTCTTTGGGTTAAGGATTAGTGGGTTATTGATCAACCAGTGTTCAATGGTGTTAAACAAAGTTTGTGTGAGGGAGTGAAGTTCAGCAGGGTTGTCAGAGGGTAATTAGAGTAAAAACATCAGCGTACTGGATCAGCAATGAGGTGCAACAGGCAGAGTGAAGATTGTTAGTAAAAATATTAAAGAGAAGGGGCCTAGAATGGATCCTTGGGGGCCACCTGTTTGGATAGGTGAGAAGGGTGAGCAGGAGGACTGCCATCTAACAGACTGCAGTCTGTTGTTAAGGTAACTAGAGAACCAGAGAGTAGTACATGTGGAAGGGTTGAGTTCAGTTAGTTTAGTAAGGAGCCTAGGGTGGGAGACAGTGTTGAATGCTTTGGACATGTCAAGGAAAAGACATGATACCAGTTTATTGTTATCTCTTGCCTCTGATATGGTCTGTGTAAAGGGTAGAAGGGCTATAGATGTACTGTGATAGGGCCTATATCCATGCTGAGAGGGGGTGAGCAGGTTTTCCTGAAACAGACATTTAATAAGTTGTCCATGAATGCATTTTTCTAGGATTTTAGAGAGGGGGAACAGGATAACTATAGGACGGAAATTGGAAGGGTCAGTGGAGTTACCTCTTTTATGTAGTGGAAATTGTTAAAAGTATTTCCAAATTTCAGGGACTGTGAATTCTTTGACAGAATAATTAAGGATTGAGATGGGATATGCTATAGAATCAGCTGCAAGTTTGAGTAAGTGGGGGCTAAGTTGTCAAAGGAAGGAGAACATAGTTTAAGTTTCTGCAAAAGGGATTTTATGTAGGCAGTGGAAACAGGTTTCAGGGAGAAAGCTGTGTGAAGGCAGGTAGTAGAGGGGGTGGGAGGGTTGTGATTGGTTATTGTTGGGGGGAGTTCGTTTGTGGATAGAGTCAATGAAATAGTTGTTTAGAAGAGTGGCAGTTTCAAGAGGGGTTTTATTGGGGAAGGGGTTGGGGGTAGAAGATTTCCCAGGATGGAGAATATTGTTCTTGGTTCACCAATTTTTTTTTAGGGTTTGAAATGCAGGTGGATTGAGCTTCTTGGTAGAATTTATTTTTGTCTCAAATTTTTTTTTGTAGGGTTTCTTAGTTCTTTGAACTTAAGGAGGCGAGATGAGGATTTTGACTTTCTCCATTATTTCCAGGTTCTGTCTCTTAGTTTCATACTGGAAAGGATATCTTTAGAGAGCCAGGGTGTGGGATTAGATTTTTACCCTAATTTTCCTAATGGGTTCAAGGGCATTTAGTATGTTTAAGAAAGTTTTGTTAAACTCATGAACAGCATAATTTAGAGGAAGGTTATACAGGTGGGTCCAATTAACAAGGGTTAGTTGGTTGTTGAAGGTTTCTACACTGAAGCTGGACAGGTAGTGGCAGTCTCTATAAAAGTGGATTTTTGGGGTTTGTGAACCCAGACACAGTGAGAGCAAACAGAGCAGGTTTAACCTGGATGTGGACTTGGCTGCGAGTACAATGCACTAAAAAAACAATGTACAAGTCCAGCTCATCCTGGTAAGTATATTGGTGCTCTTCACAGACTTAGAACAAAGTAGTGGGATATATACAATGCTGTAGGGTTTAATAAGTCGGTATATATTGGAATACATACACCAAGTACAAAGCTTGTTACGAGTGGTTCTTAGTAGAGGGGACTCTGATAGTAGCTTAAAACACAGGGCATAAAGGAGGGAGAGGAAGTGGGTTTAGTAGTGTGCATGCTTCGAGAAGTATATTGGTTATAACAGTAAATGCTATTAACATTAACACTACTGTCTGGAAACCTACACTGCGAGCTTTTTGCTTTTGTTGTTTTTTTGGTTTGACTTGCTTTCCCGTAGCATAGTATAACTTTCTGGATATTTCTGGGGTAGAATTCCTGTTGATCACTTCAAGGATTGTTTATTACACTTTGCAATGTGAGGGGACTGAAAATAAAAAGAGAGATAGGTTAGAATGGGGGGTTACAGGAGAGGAGAGCAAGGGAGGGACTTACAATCTATGAAGATAGGTGAATTGCAAAGTCACAAACAGTACATTGCCAAATGACATTATCTTAAGTTGCAAAAAAATGGCCGCGTGATAGAATTAATAGAAAGCTAAGGCAAGGAAAAATAGCAATGGTAAAATATGCACTTTGTACTATATAAAAGGATATTGAAATATTTGTTCTAGCAGAAGTTAAAATTCATGTACATCAGCTTAGGTCAAGTAACATCTATTTGATGTCGATAATGATATGGCTGAACAGCCTCTACAATTGCACAGTATATCTGGGGCTATAATCCAAACATACCTTGGTAGAAAGGCCAATAAGGTTTAGGGCTAATGCACTGAGGTATTACACTGTTTTTCTAAGCAGCAGCTGTTAACCAACAACTGAAAAGCCATCGACAATTTCCCAGACCATGTGCTGAATATTGACTCATCTAACACATGTGGGATAACCTCTAACTCACAATAAAAAAATACAGTATTCCTTAGTATACTATAAACCCTTTGGGATGAAGATGCCCCCAGTGAATTTCCAGAGGCTGGTAAGACTTAGTTTTGTTTTTTTTTTTTTTGCCTCATAAGATGTTTTTTTAAACATGAAACATATTTATTAAATTATCACTTATGATATAGGCAATCATAAATTTATATAAATGAAAAAAAAAAACATATTGACATAATCTTAGTTGAAAGTATAATATATCGCAAAGCATATGACATAATTTTAGTTCCAGACATTATACATCACTTATAATCTACCCAATCATTGTCAGTCAGACATTACATTGCTCATCCAAATCCTGCATTCTTTTAAACCTAATTTCTACCATGTATGCATTGTTCCCACAATTCTCATTTTTCTCTGTAATGTTTTATATGTGTTATTATATTCACTACTTATTGTACAGTTGGTTTAGACTTCAATTTCTATTTTCTAGTAATTTACTTTTTGGCAGCCACCATAATTAGATTCAGCAAGGCCTTACTATATCTAGGCAATCCTGATTTTGTAACATAGCTCAGAAAAATCATTTCCTTAGACACCAATTTGCTCACCCAGTATCTCTGACAGAGTAGTCTGCAGGGAATCTTTAAAGTCTGCAAACTCATTACACTCCTAGAAAATATGTTCCTAATTACCTCTTCTTCTGTATATCTGAAGAAATAGTCTCTGGAATCTACTTGGGGTGGTAAAATACCTATGTAAACATTTCCAATTAAAAATCCTAAATCGTCTAGCTTTTGTTGCATATGTGGGAAATATACATATACCCCCCTTTTGTTTCTTTGTGAATTGCTTATCCAATCTCTCTTTTCAATCCTTTCTAACCTTCTCTGATTGATTCTTATAGTTATCATGCAATATTTTAAATGCTCTATTAATTATTCCTTTTTTAACAGCAGCTTCTGTTCTAGACACTACTAAAAATTCTACCATTACTGGTCATTCAGTTAGAACCCCCTGTTTTTTCTCTTTGTCTATACTGTGACCTCAATCCTTGATAGAGAAGACAATCTCTAACCTGTAGCCCAAAGTAAATTACTGCCGTCTTCCCATTCTATTACCTTTCCCTCTCTAGTTATTTGCTCCCGGTGGCCTGGTTCCTTTGCCAGTTTCCTCCAATAAATTCCAGCTCCCCTTGCCTATTGTCTGTATCCCTAATTCCAGTCATCCCTATCGGCAGAATTTACTTTCTCCATTCCCATGTTGGCTTAGTTCATAGAATACTTTCTGCTACTTTATGAATATAATATGTATGATTATTATTATTCTCCTTAAAAATTTGTTTCCAAAATCCCAGTCTCCTTGTTTCTTGACCCCTCCCCCCGTTTCATCATCATCCCTTTCCACTTTGAATTATATGTGTCTGTTTGTGCTATGTATAGGAGTCTTATCTGTGTAGGTCTGAAATACCCCTTCAAATCAGGTAATCCCAAGCCGCCCTCTAGTATTGGAAGAATCAGCTTATCCCACTTGACTCTTGCCATCTTCTCCTTCCAGATAAAATCCTTAAGCTCTTTATTAATTACTATCCACAACTTCTCTCCTGTGGTTGATAAATATATGCTTGACCTGTGTACAAGACTAAATGAACTAAAAGCATTTTAACTGCTTGTATCTTACTATCCATATCCACATAACAGAGCTTCCAATTTCTCAGTTTTTGTTATTATCTTTGGTTTAGTCTCTTCCCACATATCCTTAGCTGACACACCAGAATCAGTTTTAATCCATGCTCCCAAATACTTCATTTTATCATGCCCTCATAAATATGGATATTGCTAATCTAATTTGTGTGAGAGTATATAATTTACAGCTATTGCCTATGTTTTACATTCATTAACTTTGCATCCTGAAAAGATTTGAAACTGTCTCAGAATGTTCCACAACACTGAAATGGCCTTTTCTGGTTTTGCCAGGTATAAAATAATATCATTTGCAAATACACCAGCTTTTCTTGAGTACCATACCAATTATATGCTTGAATTTCTGAGTTCCTTATTTTCTTTGCAAATGTTTCTAAATATAATGCAAATAACAAAGAGGAAAGAGAACACCCATTCCTGGTTCCTCTTCTCAAGCAGAAATTATTAGAGAGGAACCCACCCACTTTAATGTTCACCTCTGATCCCTCATATATCCTCCTAATCAACCTTATAATTGTAGCAAGGAATACAAATGCTTCCATTGCCCTGCTCATAAAGTCCCAGTTTACTCTGTCAAATGCTTTCTCTGCATCAAGACCCACCAACAACAGTGGTATTTTCTTAAATTCTGCTTCCCACTGGGAGATGTAGACTTAGTTCTGTGTAATCTGCAGTCCTGGCAGTAACAGCATCAACACATTAAGGAGGTGCTAAGCAGACTGAGAAAGACAGAGTTAACTATTAAGGGAAACAAATTCCTAGGAGATGGCAGAAGTGTTGCATGTTGGTCACCAGGCTGGTGGTTGCAAAATCCTGCTAAAGTCTGCCAAGGAAGAGGCTTGTTAACAGAATGCAGGTAAGACCATGCCTTGAGGCAGTGAGGTTTTGCAGGAACTTTATACTCTACTATAGCACAATACTTACTCTGCTTACAGACCTTACCCCCCCCCCAAAAAAAAAAAAGGATACGGTTGTCTGGACAGTGGCTTGTGAGCTGAAATTCTGGAGGCTCAGGGAAGCCTTAAATAGACCCATGTACTGGCAGTTTTGATAAAAATATAGCAAAGCTGTGAAACGTGTAGCATTTACAAAATATGAAAATGTGCTTCTGTAAAGCTGCAGCAAAATGTAATTCGTAAAGAAGCTGAAACTCGTTTTTTTCTTTGGGAAATGTGGCAAGATATTACATTTATCTGTTTGTGGCTAGACACACATTAGCAAGACTTAGCAGCTGCTTTCAGCCACATTAATGCATTACCTCATGTAGCTATGACTTTAGAAGATCTACTGTTTGGATTCAGAAACTGACTGACAAGGAATGAGGCACCAACCACTTGATGTGGTGCATGAAGGGGGCTGCTAAAACAAACTGAAAGCACTGTAATCCACAAAATGAAGCATCATTTTGTGAATTACAAGTTTTATTTGTAAACTGCTGTGAATTTTGTTTTGTTTTTTCTTGGAAACTGAAAGCACTGTGTCAATGTCTTCTTCTTTCGGCTTTTCCCTGTTAGGGGTCGCCACAGCAGATCACCTGTCTGCTCATGATTGGCAGTGTAGTTTTACAGTGTCGAGTTGCCAGCCCGGCACCCAACCTTACTATACACACACACACACACACACACACACACACACACACACACACACACACACACACACACACACACACACACACACACACACCTAGGGCCAATTTAGAGTGTCTAATCCACCTACAGCATGTCTTTGGGATGTGGGAGGAAACCGGAGCACCCGGAGGAAACCCACGCGACCACAGGGAGGACATGCAGACTCCACACAGAAGGCACCCCAGCCAAGGATCGAACTGGAGAACCTCTTGCTGTGAGGCGGCTCCCAATTCTGTCTCACTCCAGGCCACCCCTCCAAGTTCAGGTAGAGTAGCTCTCTTTGTACAGAATGCAGCCCAGCAGCCATTTTCATTTCAGTTTGTTGCTGTTAGTTGATGCCCGACAAATGCCTGCTACTCTGCATCAGTGAGTTCATTTCCATTTACTTTTATTGTTTATATTCTGCACTTTCTGGATAGAGGTGAACAAATTTGTGTAATTCTGTAGCTTGAGGTTTTGTAATGCCATCTGTTTAAACTTCCCTTCATATTTCTCTGTGCAATCTTATGTCTGTCTATATATTTAATTTTCTAACTATATTACCTAATTTATTTAAGTGAATAATTATATTTGCTCAGATTCAAAAGGTTGTGACTAATTATTTAATTCATAACCTTGCCAAGCAGCTATTCCATGTGAACCTTATTTAGATGTAATTGATGTACATCATATCCCAGGACAGAAGAGTTCAACTGTTGTATGCTCTTAAGGCCAAACATCTCATGAATACCATTTTTAGTCAGCACAACGGTGCAGACTGAAGGAGCATGGCCCCTGTCCCTGATCTATTATTTAATCACAGTGGTGTTGATTTAAAGACTATATTATCATGTATTAATTAGTGGCATCAGATGGGATTATAAGACCATGAACTCACTATATCTTTCAAGAAAATATCCAAAACATCAAGTTATGTGTTAAATCTGTTAATAAAATTATTTTCAGTAAATAACTTACATTCACATGGGTCATTGACACATATAAGTAATACATCATTGATGTAACAAATTTGGATTAAAATAAATATGTTGGCAAATATAACAAAAATAACGACTGGCACCACAGGAAAATAAATGTTCTTAAGCACAAAGAGAAGAAATAACGTCAAAAAATATAGTAAGCTCAGGAACAATTGCTGGCAGTTGACTCTAGTCAGCATACAAAAGTCTATTCAGACCAAGCACGAGCAATTTATAAAGTCCATAAGAGTAAGCAACTGCTGGAAACTTTAGAAACTTTTAAAACCTTTTATTTTGTAACAAAAATCAGGTAAGCACTTTCCCCAAAGTGGCTTCTTAGGACCTCAAGAATACAAACTGAATCAACAAACACCCTTATATATATGTAAAAGCTCTATCAATTGATGACATCATAATTGACTATTAGGCAACTTCAACAATTAACTAATGATATTATGTACTTTGCAAGCAAAAATGTTTTCATTGATACATATTATACTATGAACTAATATACATATATTTTTTATGCCAAGTTACCATTTTTAAAAGGCTTTCCAAATAGCTTTACTACAGAAAGGCAAATGGGTCAAATTCTTTCCTATTACTGTTTTATAAATTATTTCCTCAGTTTAAAAGCTTTGATATCTGAAAATGCATCAAGCAATAGATTTCCTTTGCCTTGAAGTTTTATGCTGAGGTCACTGAGGAAGGATATTTAAGCAATAACCCATGCCTGGGTGTGGGTAATGCTGGATTTACCTACGGTTGGTGTGGTTTGGCCACGAGGGCTTCGCCTTCGTGACCAAACAAGGACAGCCATGGGTAAATCCAGCATTATCCACACCCAGAAGTGGGTTATTGCTATTACACGATGACATTATTTAAGAAAAATACTTACTTTTCTTAAATAACGGCATTGTATAATGCCTCCGTGCTGCCCTTCCGCAGCTGTCTGGTATCCTGGGGCATTTCTGATGTACTGCACATGCGTAAGAGGTATGTTCCCACACTTACGCAGTAAATCAGTGCTGTGTAGAGGTAGCATCCTCCGTTGCTTTCTTTTTTTCAAAGATGCCTCGCTATGTTATAGGTGTTGAACTCATATATGAGATGTCTTTAAAAAAAGCAACAGAGATCTTCCTTCCTTAGTAGAAAGGAAGATCTCTGTTGCATTTTTTTTTAAGATATCTTGCTATGTTATATGAGTTCTTCAACTCGTATAACAGCAAGATATCTTTAAAAAAAAGCAACGGAGATCTTCCTTTCTCCATTGCTATCTCTGAAAAAAAAAAGAGATATACTAACGGAAAAAGTCTGGGCGACCGGACCTTTTTACGTTAGTATAGTCTCGAATTTACAATGGGCACGCTGGTTGGGCTGGCCAATCAGCATGCTCGTTTTTGCATATTTACGGCCGGTCATTGTATAATATGCTATAATCCATTCTGAATCAAGTAGTTCTCATACTGACTCATGGTGTTATAACATGAACTGGAAAATTTTTCATCTCAGTGAGAAAATTCTCTAAAATAACTTTACCTGTGCTCAATCATCTTACTTCCTTATGATAAGAAATTTCATTAATGTCCACTTGTACTTTGGAAAAGTAATTCTGAAACTAACAGTGGGTCAAACCTTGCTTTTGGCTGAAATCAATAAGTTTTCATTACAGCTAACATTTTGTGCTTCATTTGACAACTTTATTACAAAGCTTGGTGATTAATTCTGAACTGAAATATAATGATAGACAGTGGCACTAATGCTTTTTGCATAATTTCACATGTACCTTGATCAGCAAGCCCAGTTTACATACACACATGTTTATGGCATTGTTTGTCATCAACCTAGTTATTTTTTTCAATTTAAATTTAACTTAAATTGCATACTTGGCAGGGGGAATACCACAATCACACAGTTTTAGTGTCTTTAATGCTGGCAACATTTATTAGTTCTTTGTGTATCAAAAAATTTCACTGATAGCACAAATAAATATCAGCACCTGGGCCATATATGAGATGACTAAATAACAAGTTTTTACTTTGTCTTTCAATTGTCCCATTATTGTTTTCTAAATATTTTGTTTGCCTTGTTATTGTCCTAGATGAAAGCCAAACATCTTCAAATAACCATGTTTTCTCAGATAGAGTTTACAAACTCTGAACTGGCATAAGGCCATCCACTTTTTGTAGTCTACTTAGTCACCCTGTTACTAGAATGAGTTCCTTTTCATTTTAACTAATACTTTTTTGAATATACTTTCCTGGCCACATGCATAAAATTTGAAAGATTTAATTTTCTTAGCTCTGACCACATCAGTGAAACAGCCTTATTTGTCTTTGTTTTGATTTATACTGATGTCTCAAATTATATTTTTCCAAAACATCAATCCTACACTGACAAAAAAAATAAAATGGATTATGCTAGATTTTAGTAAACACGTAACCCATTGTTCATCTTTTCGTAAAAAATTTGCCTTTATAAGAAACTTTTCTTTTGCATGGAGTTGTCAGTATAAGAGTAATTTAGTTGGCATCATTTCACAACTTTAAAGAGAAATTTGTGTTTTCTATATTAACAACGACAAATAGAGATTGAACAGAATTCACATGATATTAGTGGGAATGTGGACTAGTGGACATCCAGCTGCCAGTGTGAACTCAAGCTTTTGGTTCCCTGGTGGAGTCTGTGATAATGCAGAAACATAGCTGGCTTTAGGCACCAGTGAACCCTGCAGTTGCTGGGGGCCCCCTATTCATGGGGGGCTCCCAACCATAGCAGGTTGTCTTACCCTGACATTTTGCAACAGGTCTGTCAAACCAACAAAAGCTAGTACAACAATCTTGTGTACTTAATAAACCAGATGGGTAATAACTCGTATTCATAGCTCCTTTAAAATTCAAAGATATCTCTGGTTATAGTAACGGTGTTTTATCAAGCAACAGGCTTTACAATTCCATTAAATATTTTACCACTGACACAGTACCCTTGACTTAGTTAAACTTTGCTAGTGGACATTCAGGCCACTAAAACTAACATAGCCAACTTTAGGTACCTGCAATACCTGTGGCTACAAGGGGGCCCCTTAGTCATCCTTGACTGTGTGGAGGGGGCCCCCACAAAAGCTGCTGCTGGTTAGGGAAAAACGAGGAGAAAAAATGTATTACTTTCCTGATTATGCTCTTTAACCTGAACAGGTCTGTGATATGACCCTGTTAGGATAAAGCTGATAATGAACATAAACAAGGTAAGCACCAGAGAGATCAGCAGCCCAGAGTGACTGTTCTCAGTGCAAACCTTGAATTTTAAGAAAAGATGATGCTTCTGATCTTCAGGGATGGTTTTCTTTTTCAGGTTGTTTTATAAACACTGGCAGAACACCAGCTACTGCAACTTTCAACTTCTTTGCAGAAGAATTCATTGCAATACCTTAGAATAGCAGAATAAAGGATCAAAATCATGAATGCGTTCCAAATATTACACTAATTCAATAAAAAATTTAATATTATAACACCTTTTTCATCAGCTTTCATTTTTTGGATAAATAAGTATAAAACTCTGATGTCTGGATTTATTTTAATAGCAAACCAACGTTTTTTTTACAAAGGACAGAACAAATCTATGAGAAAAATCAGGGAAGGTAAATAAAAGTGACTTACCCCTGCTGCTGTCTGATGACTGCTAAATGGCAGTCACTGATCTGGTGTGACAATACCAGTGTTGCACAGTGTATTGCTATTTGCTGAAATAAATACAGAACTAGTATTGCTATGGCTTATGCTTATGTGTGATTGTGTGTGTGTGTGTGTGTGTGTGTGTGTGTGTGTGTGTGTGTGTGTGTGTGTGTGTGTGTGTGTGTGTGTAAAAAATATCAGTGATTATTATCTGTGCACACACCCAGTAATGTCAAGACACATACATTATTCTTCTGGTATCAGTTAAAATATAGGTAACAAGTAATGATGTTTCAAAAATTAATGAATAAAATATATCACAGAACATTCAGACACTTGGATCTTCTAAGAGTCTGGGAGCCCCCACTCCCCAGACTGTATAAATGGAAACATGGGGATCCCTTAATCATCCTGGACTATGTAGGGGCCCCACAAAAGCTGTTGTTGGTTGGGGAAAAATGTGGAGGAAGAACATATTAGTTTTCTGATTACGCTCTTTAATCTGAACAGTGGTTTGATATGACCCTGTTAGGATAAATCTGATAATGGCCTCTGCCCTCAACTGTACCCATTTTAAAACCAGCTCTACTCAGATGTGTGTGTTTGTGTGTGTGCGTGTGCGTGTGCGTGTGTGTGTGTGTGTGTGTGTGTGTGTGTGTGTGTGTGTATACAAAAAACTGCTGTAGGTTATGTGTGTGGGGGGGGACAGTGTGGTTATTACTTCTTTAATTGTCATCACAGTCAAACCTTACAGGTGTGCACATGAGGTTATTATAGCTTATGTTTGGGCTGAGGACAGTGTTCATTCTTTTCTTTTACTTTTCTGACAGACCTCCAAGGTGTACAAAGAAGATTATTACAGTTTGTGCAGGGGCACTGTACTGTCTGGGAGCAACAAAGTTGTTATTTCACACTTCAGGCATGTATGCAGGTAGCTGTATTTGAAAGTTGGGGTTGAGGAATGAGGAGGCAGGCAATGTATATGTATGTCAGCAGTCACTTGAAATACATGACTGTGGAGATCTGAACCTCTGCCTTCATCCCAGTCTAACACCAGAGGGATGCATAGGCAATCTTTTTTTGGAGGGTTAAGCCACAGTGGTGCAGCGGTAGCATTGTTGCCTCACAGCAAGAGGTTCTCCCATTCGATTCTCGGCTGGAGCGCCTTCTGTGTGGAGTCTGCATGTCCTCCCCATGGTCGAGTGGCATTCGAAAGACATGCGTAGAATGGGCATGCCTTCGTTAAAGGTTGGGCATCAAGCTGGCACCTTGGCACCCGTAAAAAATCTACTGCCAATCATTAGCGGACCGGAGTTCTGCTGTGGCGGCCCCTAACCAGGAAAAGCCGAAAGAAGAAGAAGAAGGGAGGAAGGCATTTCCAAGATAGAACCTGTATATTCAGACAACAATTTGCTTGTTAGTTTATTGTGAGTTACTATTTTGTCATCTTTGAACATTAAGCCTTTGGTACAACCTGCATTAAAAAGTTGGGAAAATGCTCTAAATGTATTTCAGAACATGCATAACCCAATGGCTTCTGGTGGCCCTGGCTTAACTGAATTATTTCCGAAATGGTTATTACTGTGTTTACTTGGTCAGGAAAGGTGTTTTGAAAGGATGCAAGGAAAATGAAAGCTGAACAACAACACAGTTTCTTTCCTTAATCAAAATTTCTGTTCAAGCCATCACCAGATGAAAAGGTTGTGTAAAAGAAAAGAAATGCACTTCAGATCATATAGGAAGCTATGGCTTCTTGAAAAAGTTGAAGAGTAAAGCAAAATTTGAGAAAAAGAAGAAGAAAGTAATGTGCATAGCATGGGAAGTCCAGAAGATTGGAGGGTATAGTGTGTGTGCATGTGTGCATGTGCATGTGCGTGTGCGTGCGTGTGTGTGTGTGTTGGCTAAAACAGTAAACCAAGGGGACCATTTTACCCAAGTCCAAACTTACACATAGAGTTCCTGCAATGTATCATTGGTGCAACTAAATTCTAGTAACTGTAAATGTCCTTTTGTGGGATGGGCAAACTTAGAGTGGTACACAGGCCTGTTGTAATTAAGAGCACTGTAGCAACAGGTCAGTCATTTTGCAGCATGAACTAAAAGGTGGCTTAGGAAGGGTATCAGCGATAGGGTGATAGACTGGAAGTGCCTAGGGGGCCCCCAACTTGACATCTGCTGGGGGGCCCCAAAATGCTAACACCGGCCTTGTGCAGAAAGCAATGAACTCTTCAAGAAGATTGTCAAGTCTGCTGATCGTTGAATTAAACTAAACTGAAGTTGAACCTGACTCCATGGCATAAAGGGATAAAGTTCAGAGTGTGACCTAGATGATATGACCTGAAATAGCACCTCAGGCACTACAAGAACTTGGGGGGGGGCAATAGTGTTGGCTAACCAATCAAGCAGGAAGGGACTGGTAGTTCTAGTCACTTCTGCTTTCACAGACTGCAAGTGGAGGTTTCTTGGTGCCAGTAATATAGCACAGACTGGAGGGTGTGGGCTTGGTATGCCAAGGTGGTGATGGTGGCCCTCAGTCTGAATGTGAATGAGAGCATGAACATGCTTGGGGAGGGTGTTGTAGGTCCACACGATGAAATGGTTGTCCATGCCAACTATCAAGGATTGGAGTTATGGCCATATAGAAAATAACTTCCATCACCTATGGCTAAATGATGCAGTTTGAGATGGGATGGAAATGATGAGTGGTTCTCTAACCAAGGAATGATTAGATCTAGTCCTGAAACACAGTCAGCTCTTCTCTAGGACATAAAGCCAGAGCTTCTGGACAATGGGGTAAGGGCATCCCCCCCCCAAAGATGAAAGTGACAGGAGCACAGATTTTTCTATGGCTGCTTGGATAATGGTCCTCTCCAGTCAGCACTCTCCTTTTACAATTTCCCCCAATCTTTTGGGTTTCTAATACCATGATGGGAATGGACCTCATTCTTAAGTCAAAGTATGATTAAAGTTCATGAAATTAGTATTGTTTCAATCTTTGATGTCAGCCAGAAGTGCTTTGTGCAGCACTCTCTGTACATTAGTGTCCGCATAGGATGTGAGATACTGGGGGAATGGTAGTCACCTCTTGAAAGGGGTGCTGACTGTTGGGAGGTATGGAGGGAATTCTATGGAAAGAAATGGTATATTTCACTAAGGTTGTACTCACTTTGCCAAGAATCAGACAAAAAATATAGAGATGATGGAAACAACTCTGTTATCTACATATCTGCTAGTAAAGTCCATTTCAACTCCATGTATTCACAGATGTTTTTCCAACCAAATGTAAAAGTCTAGTGGGCCACATAATGACCAACTACAAGACTCTGGTTGCTGACTCTTGCTCTAAGCCACTTGAGGAAGCTATATGTTAGCTTATATCCCTATACTTTAGCTCACAAGCTAATATGTCCATTGAGACATAAAATGAGTCATTGAAGAAGCTGTGTGCAAGAGGTAAAACAAGGCATTCCAAAACCTGGACAAGTGAATGTAGAAAAAGTTGTTCTTCATATTTGACTGATATTAATCAATGGTAAACAACCATACTCTCTGAGTTTCAGAACAAGGCAAGATTCATAAATTTCATTATTCATGGTCTTAAAGGCAATGATCATGTGACCCATGATGTATTTGTAGCACACTGAAAGCAGAGAAAGTTTATAAAATCTACTACATTATCTTAGTGGTATTAAACCCACAATTTACTTGATGAAATATAATGTTATGGTTAATGGTGCCTATGGTGAGGAAATGGTAACTGATTGTGAGTCTCCATTTACCACTTATTTTCTGATTTTCTGTACACTGAGGAAACTGAAAAGTTGATAGTTGTAGCTTGTTTTACTTCCACTCACAATAAATGTGCGAACTATTGACCACCGTGTAGTCCTAAGAAATCTTTCCCTCACTACTAGGTGCAGTCATATGTAATATTTATGTGACACTGTAGAGTAATATTTATTTAACATTTGTTAACAGGGAAAGTCTGACTTGGAACAAAGCCAATTTTCAGCGGAGGCCTGGGGAGAAATGCTCCAGAAGCGTGTCTTTGTAACATGGGAGGAAACCAGAGCACCTGGAGCAAACCCAGAAAAATGCAGGGAGGACATGCAGACTCTGCACAGAAGGCACCCCATCCGAAAATTGAACTGGAGAACCTCTTGCTATGAGGCAACAATGCTACCACTGCACTACTGCGCCATCCAATAGAAAAGAAAAATAAATCTCTGCTGATGACACCAAGACCTACAACAGAATGAACACACAAGGCAGCATGGAACAGATGCAACTGTACATGGAAGAACTGCAAAAATGGCCTATTGTGTGGCAGTTTGGATTTACATTAGCAAAATGCTTTATCTGTTAGTCCGAATACAATCCCTTTTAATAACTCCTTTATTCACATCAATGGTTCTAATACACCAAAAATATATTTCACTACCACAATTCTGCCTATTAGTTCCAGTGTCATTTGTCCAGCAGTATATTTATGAAAAGCCAAACAAAACTAGAAAAAATAATGGTCGGAATGGCAGAAATGGCAAAAAAAGACACCAACTGAATGAGACCTCGAGTAATCACAACAAGAAATAGCGTATAATAAATTTAATATCCGCTTTCGTCACATAAACTTCATCAGAAAACAATGAGCATGAGCATAAGACAATTTAAATACTCCAATCAATTAGTACTTAAATCAATCAATTACAAAAATAGTTAATTAAAACACTAAAATTTAAAACCAAATAAGCAAATGTAACATTTATTTATTTAAAAAAACCACTATGTTTACATGTTGAATAAACTTCCTATGTCAGTGTGTTTGGAAATGGTTAGTTTACGATGTTTTAAAAAACATTTTAGATTAATTGCTTCATTTAATCCTGGTGGAAAGTCAGAATGTAATCTAACCTGCCATAAAGTTTCCCGTTGTTCAACATAGTTCCTAAAATCCCCAGCTCTCCTGTCATGGTTGCAAGTTTCCAAAATAGTAAACATAAATTTCTTGAAGTTTGAGCATGATATTGAATGTTTGTACAAAGCGTTATTAAGATTTTTAGTTTTGATGGCATACAAGTGCTCTTTAATACGTTTCCCTAAGCTTCTTGTGGTCATACCCACATAAAAAGCTGGGCAAACGGAGCACAAAGCAATGTACACAAGCCCACTACTGGTACAATCAGTGTAACCAGGTACTTCTAATATTTTTTCAGATGATGGTCCTTTAAAGAAAAACTGTTCGAACAATCCTTGTAAAAGTACTGTACTCACTAGAAGCAGGACTTTTTTGGTATCAAGTTCGTCGGGGGACGAGGCTTAACTGATTTTTTGGATAACTTTGGTGTCATTAATTTGACTAATCATTCATTTACCACTACTGAACTAACTGTGTTAAAATATGGTCTCAATTTTATTCCCAGTCAAAGAGCTGACTATGCCAAGACAATTATTGATATCAAGAAATTTACTAGAAAATTAAATTTGTCTTATCTAATGTACGATTTACCAGACAAACCTAACGTAGTTAATAAACCCTCCAGTTATGTACCTAACTTGCACTACACCATAAAAGCTTATGAGGAGTTATGTATTAAGGATGTTAACCTGTTCTTTAAGAAAAGGAATTTTTTCAGTGACAATTTAAACCGTCAGGAAAGAACGGCTTTGAGACATTTAAAAGAGTTAACTACGTCATTTAGGTTTATGAAGAGCGATAAAGGCTCAAATGTAGTTGTCATGGACCATGAACGGTATAATTGTAACATGCAAGAAATTGTTGGGAACCTTTGTGAATATGAACCTATTGCTTTGTTTGATATTCTGAAACGTTTTTGTGAAGTGCATTCACATTTATATGATGCTTTAATGTCTGGTGAGATTAGTTTCAGTTTATACAACTTTTGTGTAGTCGAAAATCCAAAAATAGGTGTCATTTTTGGAATTCCCAAAACTCATAAGGACACTTTAAATCCACCATTACGTCCCATAGTTTCTTCTCCTCATTCAATAACTGAAGGAATTTCTTTAGTTATTGATGCCTTATTAGGACCTTTACTTGAAAGTCAGGCATCATATGTCTGGGATTCTTGGCACTTTTTGGAAAAAATGAGGATTTTTCATGGGAACCGGATTTTTGATTCTTCCAAACACATTATTTTTACACTAGATGTCAATTCATTATATACATGTATTCCCCATGATGAGGGAGTAGATGCAGTACGTAGTTTTTTGGTTAAAGATAAATTTTTCAACAATTCTCTTATTTCTTTAACCTGTAGGTTTTTGGATATCATTTTGGAAAACAACTTTTTTCTATTTAATAACACATATTATAGGCAAAGACGTGGAGTTGCTATGGGGTCTCCAGCAGCTCCAGCTTATGCTAACATTGTCATGGCATGGTGGGAGGGGGAATTCATACCCATTTTACAGCAACATTTCAACATTATTTTTTTCTGTAGGTACATAGATGATTTAATTTTCATCATTGAGGGAAGTCCAGATACTGTGAACGATTTATTACACGAAGTTAACACTTTATCTGGTTTTCTTAAATTTACACTCGGTGATGTTGGACTATCTGTTAATTATTTGGATATTCATATTTGGTGGGATTATGTGGATAACTGTTTCCAAAGCAGAATACATAGAAAGAAGACATTTACTAATGGATATTTACACCACTCTAGTGGTCACCCGAAACATACAACTAGAAATATTCCAAGAGGACAATTTATAAGGGCCAGTCGCATGACAACTAGAGAGATTGATGTAATACATGAATTTCACTATATTGCTACATTGTTTATTCAAAGAGGGTATGATGAGAAGTTTTTATTTGACACTGGTAATGAGGTCTTCAGTAAACGGGCTACCCTTTTTCCACCGATACTAGAAAAGTCGTTCACTAAGAGCAGTGTAGCTAATACTCAGTTAAGTAACTACGTTAATTCTGACCATTTTTGCTCTTTTGAAATGAGCTCTGATTGTTTTCAGATCAGAGCCATTTTAGAACAAAACTGGAAAGTTATTCAAGGAAACCATGATATCATTAAAGTTGTTGGGTCTAAACCTAAATTTGTGTTTCGAACAAGTAACACTTTAAAAATGATTTTGGAAAGGTCTAAAACTAACAACACCACCACTGACACCAAGAAAAAAGGCATGTTTCGTTGTAACAATTGTAAAGCATGTCATTTTATTTTTGAGGGACCTTTTATTAACGTCACCACATCTGAAAAAATATTAGAAGTACCTGGTTACGTTGATTGTACCAGTAGTGGGCTTGTGTACATTGCTTTGTGCTCCGTTTGCCCAGCTGTTTATGTGGGTATGACCACAAGAAGCTTAGGGAAACGTATTAAAGAGCACTTGTATGCCATCAAAACTAAAAATCTTAATAACGCTTTGTACAAACATTCAATATCATGCTCAAACTTCAAGAAATTTATGTTTACTATTTTGGAAACTTGCAACCATGACAGGAGAGCTGGGGATTTTAGGAACTATGTTGAACAACGGGAAACTTTATGGCAGGTTAGATTACATTCTGACTTTCCACCAGGATTAAATGAAGCAATTAATTTAAAATGTTTTTTAAAACATCGTAAACTAACCATTTCCAAACACACTGACATAGGAAGTTTATTCAACATGTAAACATAGTGTTTTTTTTAAATAAATAAATGTTACATTTGCTTATTTGGTTTTAAATTTTAGTGTTTTAATTAACTATTTTTGTAATTGATTGATTTAAGTACTAATTGATTGGAGTATTTAAATTGTCTTATGCTCATGCTCATTGTTTTCTGATGAAGTTTATGTGACGAAAGCGGATATTAAATTTATTATACACTATTTCTTGTTGTGATTACTCGAGGTCTCATTCAGTTGGTGTCTTTTTTTGCTATTTCTGCCATTCCGACCATTATTTTTTCTAGTATATTTATGAAGTTTTAAAAGCCCAGGATTTCCCCATTCTGCACATCAGCAGTCTCTTTTGTTATTCAGAAAGTCCTACTATATTTGTTTCGTTCAATATGGATACATTTACTGAGCTGACTAATTTCTAATACTGTCATCCCAAAAATTAGATTTTATTTTCTCTTCCTTCACTTCTTCCCTTCTCAAAATTCAGGATAAACACTTTCTCGTTAAGAGAGGAAATCTCAAACAAAAGGATCTGGCATGAAATACGTGGAAAAACTGTGCAGTTTTCCAAAATGTATAATCCTACCTCAAACTTCAAAGATATACTCAAATTGCCACTTAACATATTACGTTTCATAGCATTACACCATTCAAAATCATGTGTTATTCAATGCTTCATCTCACAGGACTGAATAAAGCATCTCATACAAACTACTGAAACTTCTTCCTTCTCCAGACTATCTCCTCAAGTTGCTTCATACTCTTCTACCCAGAGTGCTAACATACTAAAATACTCATTTTCCTCCATGACTAACATTGCTACACCTCATTGCTTTACTAACCCTCTAGATACTCCATATTTATCAGTTGTTACCCTACCATCACTAGACAGGACACTCAAAAATGAGTATATAAATCAATGCTTCACTAGGCCAACATATATGGAATACTTAATTACTCATAGCATGCATTCAGTAGGTGTGACACAAACCTTTTGACCTGTGCTCTGTTTATCTACATATAAAGGGCACTTGACTAAGTGAACCACTCTGTCCTTATTATAAAACTTTCTTCAGCTGGATTTGTTTATACTCATTTACTATGGTTCTTAAGTACCTCACAGAAAGATTCATAGAAGTACCACAAAATTGTTCTCTGTCAGATATTGACCTCATCTTTTATTGCATCTTTCAAAGATCAGTATTGGGCTCTATGATTTTTTTCTGTTTTTGTAAATAACATTATTTGTGACTTTCCTTTGCTATGTACCACACCCCTTCAGATAAACAATAACACACACATATTACTGCCAAGTTCTATATCTGCAAACCAAGCACAATAACAGATTTTTATAAGAATGTCTGCTTTATCAGTATTAACAAGGTAAGTAAATGTCCTTATGGGTATAAACAAAAAGCAATGAGCATTGAATTATTTTAAAAAGTGTGGAGTGCAAATTGTAATGCTGCAGTAGATCCATTTGGATAGATATTAGCATGTGAGTTTAACAAAGAAAGTATTTCATAGTGGACATTTAACGGAATATCAGGAACAATGGAAAAGGAGAGTAATAATACTGATTGCAAAAGGATTTCCAATAGTACTGATTGCAAAAGGATTTCCAATAGCGAAAGAAAAAAGACAATATTGATAGAGTTGTAGTAGTAAGGGGTTATTGGTATGGGAGGAAGAGTACTCTGGCATGTTTATATCCCACATAAAACTATTATTACAAGGCTTAGGAGAATTTTGAGAAAAATAAACTTTCAGCAGGGAACATTATTTATGGTTGAGGGCTAGAACCTAATTTTCAACAGTGAGGATGTATCAGGGGAGGTAGAAGGGAACATATATCAAAAGAGGATATATTTCTGAAGGTATATATGAGAATATTTGGCATGGAAGATGTGAATTCAGTAGCAGGAACTTATAATTCATACATTATTCCCCAAGATAGAATAACTGGGCTAGACTGCAGATAATCATATTTTATAGGGGCTTGTGCATTTAATTGAAGGCTTTCAAATCAATCCAATAACTACATCAGATCGTGCAACAATAAAAACTAAAGTAAGACTGCAAAATATTAAACATTAACACTTTCCTTCTTATCTGTTAGATTGGAATTCATGGAATTGGTGGTGAATTTATTCAAGAGTTACTAGGAAATATAGAAATTATTCTGAAGGTATAGATAATAAGTAGGATAAAATGAAAATGGAGTTAAAAGGGACAGTCCCAGGGATTTTTTTGTTTTGATTCAGCCTTTGTTTACATTTCAGGTTTGCCTTTCTGAGCATGCTCATCTTCGGCTGAGGGTGGTGGGGGAAGAGTGCCTGAAGGAAGTTTCAAAGGTGTTAACCAAATTCCATCTCAAATTGCAGTTGTACTGACAACAGCTCTCCCTGTGAGCCATTTATTAGTTTAATCTGCACATTTTACCAATTGAGAAAAGTAGCCTTTCAGGCATTTTATGACCTGACTGCTGCTGCTACTCTAGAAAGCACATCAGTATTGCAAGGCTTTTAAAGCATTAGTAAACAGAGTTTTTTGTTTCTTTCATTTCATATTTTATTCTGTGGTGATTCTAAATCCTGGCCATCTACAACAATTGTATGACATGGCTTCTACCCATAGAATGCATCAGCAAGTATGTGACAAAAGGTTGGAGCATTAGTAGACATACTCTTCTATTTTTTTCAGCTTATAGGTTGATATGTGTTGATTTCTGAATACTACTAGGCAAGTGCACTATTTTTTTATGAGCAAACTGCTTGTATAACAGTAGAAGCATGAGTGGTGCAAAATTTCATAATTAGTATATACTGATGTCCCTTTTCCCTGGCACAGCTTTCTTTATTTTAAATATGAGCCAAGAGCCGGTGGCATAGTTCCCCAATCCAATATACGTTGGAGGAACACAAATCCAAAGATTAGATTATCCTGGGAGCTGAAATAAGACTGGAACGGTGGATTTACAGGATATTTAAAAGTAAAATGACACTGTAGGTGGAAATGAATGTGATGTTTTAAAGTGGGCAAGACTTCTGTCAACTTAACTTGAACCCTAATTTTAAACACTGGGATTGTCCCTTTAAAAACATGGTAGATTTATAGAAATTAAGTAATGTGGAACATTTAGAGAGATCAACAAGGGTTAAAATATTGCAGATGAAAGGTAATCTCACAGAACAAGAATGCTGGGGTTCTATTCCCACACCAGGAAGATGGATTGCTGATACTGTAGTTTAATATAAGGGGTGTTGCACTCCTGACTGTGTTGTCTTTCATATGAGGCATTAAACCAAGGTCCTATCTGCTTGAATTGGTGGTTGCTCAAGTGGATATAAAAGATCCCATGGCACTTATCAAAACACTTTGGGTCCTTTATTTATAAACAAAAAAGAACTGTTATTTAAAACATCTTTACATATTATACAAATATATTTACATATATTCATATTTTCCTTACAGTCATACTAAATGTCATTCCCATTAGACCCCTACTCCTTTTCCTGTAACTACCATCTAATTTTACTTAATATTGTTGCTAAAACCCATTTATAATTAAACATAATTTAATTCATTCTTTCATTCTATATAACCTATATGGCATAAAATAACTTTTTATCTATTCTTTTAACATATTTTTACTTCTGTTCTTATACTATCCATATTTAGTCATATCCATGTTTATTTTACCCACCTCTTTTATATCTTTGAAAAAATTTTTTCACATAGTTTTCCCCGTAACTTTTTTACACTTTTACTTTTCAAAAATATATTTTCAGTAGTTTCTTCTTGACAATGTAATCATAGTCTATCACTTTTCTTTTTATATGGCATATTTCCTTTTACTGGTAATTTATCTAGTACCAGTCTCCCCCAAAAAAAAAAATCTTAATATTCTGCTTTCTGATTACATCATTTGTTTTTTATTTTTATAGCTTTAATTTTTCATCTGCTAGATTTTCCCATGATTTTACATGGTAATATGTTATCATTATGCTCTTATTCCATACTTTTCTTTATTTTTCTATATCACCAGTTTTTATTTTCTACAAAAATGTTTTTTTCTTGATAACATTTTATTTCTTCATTTATTCACTCTTTTTCTCTTTTACCCTTTTACCATACCCCAAAATTTATCATACTTATATTTATAAAATGTTATTACTAATCTCTCATCGTTTTCATTTATCTGCTTTAACACTTTGTACAAATTTATAACCAAAATTACCATAGAGTTCCAATAAGTCTTCCAACACCCCTGATTTATATCACCTCTGGTTTCGTTGTGAGGCCAAACAGCTAATAGCAGGACAAATTCCCTTTCACTGTGAAATACTGTCACTTGTTCCAAATTAAATCAACGACTGTAACCGGAACGTTACTGTTGTTCTTCTAAGCAGCACACCAGCCTCGTATGTTAAAATAACTGATTTATTAAACTTTAACTTTCGTTGTTAAAAGCTCATTGCTACAAAGCTCATAGTTAAAAAACTACTGCTTGTTCACACAATGATAACACAAGCAGATACTAAATGCGTTAAAATGAAAAATGCGATAAAAATCATTTTGTAATAAAGCTGACTTTTACAAACTTTGTAAACACTGGTTAAGCGCTTTCACCCAAAATTTGTGGTCTTCCTCAGAACACCAACAATTTTAACAGTCAGCTATTTAAAACTTTAAGAGCGCCAAAAAAGACTTGGCTGTTTAAACATTTAAAGTAACAGTGCTAAGTAAATGCCTCTAACATCAAATACAATACAATGTTTCACTACCCAAGTCAAATTATTATAAGAGATACTTTAAAACAGTTTTAAAAACTGCAATAAATAAAAAAATATATTTTATGTGTTATATCATATAGTTCATTAAAATTTTGTAACAAAATGACAATATAACAATAAGTAATATAACAATAAGTAACTACATGTTGTTCAGCAACTGATTTGCCCTAGTGTGTTAGGTGACTACTCATCTAAAAGTCCTGTCATTAACCTTTCTAAAAATGTATATTGTTTATAAACTGCTGTAACAATATATCTACAGTAACTATTATAATTGAAATGCACAGTAGTAATAACTTAATATATTTCATTAAATTCAACTGTAACTTCATAATGGTTTGAAATGTGACAGCTAGAAAGATATGAAACAAAACAAGGTTCCCATAGGGATGGTATACTCCAAAATTACTTTTTTATGTACCGACAACAAAGGGATGTTAGTATAACTTTATAACCTGTGTTCATAAAACTGCGTGATCAATATTAGTGAACTATGAATGTTGGAATTACGTGTTAACCTCAAGAATAGCCTTCAACGAAATACTATCGTTGAGTCCCGGAGGTGTGGTTGGAGCACTTATTGGAACTCTATGGTAATTTTGGTTATAAGTTTATTCTTAGGAGATCATTACTACTTTGTACAAATTTAATGAAACAGTATATACCACTGGGTTAATTAACCCTAAACCTCATTCCTCTTTATTTACATACAAAACTACTCTCTTACTGGGTTTAATCCAAACCCGATATAAATGAAAAACATATCTGCAATACTTCTTTTTCAACTACTGTTGGCAGCATAAATACACATGCTAAGTATTTTATTTTTTCAATCAGTACTGATTTTATCAAATAAGCCTTTTTTTCCTAATGACAATTTACATGTTCTCCAGAAAAGACAGATTTGTTTTATTTCTTCAGTTTGTCCTTATTAAATTCTACTTACATCTTTACTCCCAAATTTTATACCTAACACAGAAATTTCATTCATTGTAAAATATATACCCCAATCTTTACTGCATCACTTAAACCTTTATTTTTCTCTTTATTTAAAGCCATCTTTGGCATCTCTAGATACTCATTTGGGCAAATTATTGCTTATTTTACCTAATTTTGTTTTTTTTTGCAATTATTATCATGTCATCTGCATATATTAACAGAACTGTAATTCTTAAATCTTCAGGTGTTATATACTCCGCCTCCTTGAATTTGTAATTTATTTAACATACTATCACATTCATAACTAATGCAAAGAATATACAACTCATTGGGCATCCCTGTCTTACACGAGTCTTCATACATGATACCTTGTGTCTGTGAGTCAAACAAATTAACCATTATATCAACCCCCAACCATTAGCTGTATATATTCTTTTTCATCCATTCTTTTATTTTATCTTTTGGACTTATCTTTTAAATTTTCTTTTTCTGTCTTTTACCCTTTCACCAATATAATTCTTTTTTCTTTTACTGTCCACAATTTATGCCTTCATCATGTATTTCAGAGCCTTCTTCTATGTCCTCTTTATTATTTTTTTCACATCTAATTTTTTCTTCTATTTCTAAAGTTTCTTCTAATTGTTCATGTTTTCTCTTTCTTGTTCTTTTTCCTTACTCTTATTTTCATTTTTACAATCCATAAATGTCTAGTTATGTTGCATTTATAGCATTTCAATTCACATTTTTGCATCATGTCCCATTTCCCCACAAATGTAACATTTTATTTTATCACAGTTACTTATCAAATATCCTTTTCCACAAAAAAAATGTTTTGGGTTGTCCCTAGTATTTTTTAACACCCATATTTCCCTATGAGAGAGGAATGGTCCTGTGAATAATTCTGTGAATAATTCTGGAAGATACCATGTTCGAAACAATTACAACAACAGTAATGAAGATGATTACACTAGATACCACAACTTGGACTTTCATACTTGGTTAAATAAATCCTTTTCACAAAATAATGTAAGAGAACAGGAACAACATAATCAGGGTCATACTACATACAAAGATAAATGTAAATAACTGAAAATGTTATTAACTAAGTATAAGAATTTAGTAAAAACCACAGCAGCAATCCAGCAATTCCAAAGAAGGAAATTTATTCACCAAACAGCAGTAAAAAATCTCTAGCGCCTCGGCCAACAAGCCTTTAACAGAGTACTCTGTTAAAGGCTTGTTGGCCGAGGCGCTAGAGATTTTTTACTGCTGTTTGGTGAATAAATTTCCTTCTTTGGAATTGCTGGATTGCTGCTGTGGTTTTTACTATATTCGCTACTGTTGGTTGCTGTGGTTTATTAAGTATAAGAATTTGTCTGTGGAAAATTGGTACTTCAGTAGATGTCTTCACGAGCACATTGTACCCAAGGGTCTTAGAATAACTAAATTTCCCAATAATATAGATTTTGGAACGGATGTTACACTATTTAAGGAAATATGTGCAATATTTGATGAATGTGGGTTATCTGTGATTAAGACACTAATGAAATACAATGAAAATAGAATGGAAAAAGATAAAAATACTATTGATAGATTATATAAGGAGATAACTGAGGATTTATTATTTTCCATGGATGAATACAAACGTATATATTGTAGAACAATTCAAGATGTGGATGTTATTACAGTACGCAACTATAATAGGAAAATATCTAAAATAAAAAGGGATTTAAGGGACTATGAGTCCAATAATGCCTACAATGACAATACACTTTACCAAAAACAACATCCTATTAGGAGAGTTAAACATTACTATCCACTTTATACTGATTACAACAGGGTGGGGGCACAGGAAGTCGACAATGACAATAACGATGAACACCTCAATCAGCATGATGTTGGTGATATTAATGAGTATGGTGTTAATTACCAGGAAGAATACTACAATAATCACTTCCCTTTAGGATAATGTGGCCTCAGGAGGTCAGAGAGGATAAAAAACAGGACCCCACCACAACCATCTTATGCACAAGCGGCGGGGAATTACAGACAACACAGAAATTAAGCTCTAGTGCTATTACAATAGATGTCAATCAAGCAATTTTTATATCCAATCCTCCAGGGGGGAATGAAGAAGGAAATACAATTGCTAATTCTATTATATGTTCTTACAACAATTTTAACATTTTTAATTTTACAGATATGGATATTTCTGAAACTTTTTTTAGGCTTTTTACCAAGGGTTTTACTTTTGTACCACATCAAGTACCCTGTATTAGTAACATTTTATTGGATGTGAAACTTTTTACTAGAAGGTTGAATCTACTTGTTATGTTAGGGAACAATAATACTAATGAGATTAAAGGGCTAAAAAGACGTAGCACATACAATCCACCCCTTCATCATGATATTCAGAGTTTTGAGAATGTAGTTTGTAACACTATTAGGAAGAATTATCCTCAATACCACAATGTCGAGCCGACTAATTTGTCTGAAGAAGAAAATAAACTGCTTATTTCATTAAAGAATAATAAAAAGGTTAGAATAATGAAACCTGACAAAGGTGGAGGTATGGTTATCATGAATCAGTGGATTACACGAGGAGAATGCTGAACTTATTGAACAACAAAAGTTATACTACTGTATCCCGTAATGAAATAAATATAGCCTATTCCAAAATTGATTTCATTCTCGAAGATAATTTATTACAAGGGCTATATGACAAGGATTTATTTGAGTTTTTTACGGTTAATAAACCAGTAGTTCCAGCAATCTTTGGTATACCAAAAATCCACAAGAGTGTCATTGATCCCCCTATGAGACCCATTGTGTCAGCACAAGGATCTAAGACACAACCATTAGCCATATATATTGATATGAAATTAAAGGGCTATCATTTCGAATATCAACCACTATTGATTGATTCATGGGATTTATTAAGGAAAGTGAACGAATTAAATTATATTGATGAAATTATTTTTATAACTATTGACGTTAAAGATCTTTTCACGGTAATACCCCATGACATTGGGCTTGCTTGGTTTGAAGAAATTCTTGTGAATATGGATGCATTGAAACCTGAAGAATTCCGTATAATTTTGGAAAACATGGAATTAGTATTAAGAAATAACTTTATTTACTTTCAAGGTGAATATTACCACCAAATAGAAGGAGTGGCAATGGGAGCAGCTTGTGCTCCCATGTATGCCAATATGGTAATGCTCTTTTGGGAGAAGAATTATGTTTTTACATCAGAATATTATCAACACATGCACAGTTATTTCAGATTTCTAGATGATATTCTCATTTTATGGAAAGGCCAGGAAGAAGAAATATACGATTTTATTGAGTATATCAACAGAAGTACAACATTCCTGAGCTTCACATATGAGGTTCACAAAGATTCTATTCATTACCTGGATGTTAATTTAATGAAAGATGAAGAAGTGAAAAGATACAGTTCAGCCCTATACCGGAAGGAGCACTTCTCTAATGCATATTTACATTTTGAGAGCGACCATCCCTTATTATTGAAAAAGAACATTATAAAGGGTCAGATGATCAGGGCTTCTAGGATGACAAGTAAAGAAGATGTCTTCTTAAATGTGTTAAATAGTCTAGAAAACATGTTTTCTCAAAGAGGATATCCCATTGAAATGATTGAAGAAGCCAAAAAAATGTGTTATTACACATAGGAATACTAGATACACCCCTTTGCTAAACAATCCTATATTAAATGGAAGTGTACCTACACAGAATGGGGGGTGTACGTTCGATTCAAGCCAGAGTGTTTTAAATTCCATCAACAATACCCCATACCTGACTTTGACATACCATAAGAATATTGAATGGTTGAAAAAAAGTATTAACAGCGTATGGGATTTGTTTAATAGTATTCCCACTAGAGTAGATGTATTTAAAAACAGACTCATGTATAGTTATAGAAGAAATTATAACTTAAAAAACATTTTGGAAAATGGAAAAGAACGACAAAATGATGATAACTCTGTGACTTATAATCACAAAAGAGGAACTTTTAGATGCAACAGATGTGCTCAATGCCCATTCATAGCAGGCGAAAAATCTATTCATTTACCAAGTTTACATACCACACTAAAAGCGAGAAAATATAGTAGTTGCTACACCAAAGGTCTAGTCTATTTAGCATACTGTTCATTTTGTTGGAGCTTCTACATAGGGAAAATGGAGAGACACCTACGTAGAAGAATTTATGAACATATAAGAGACATTAATCTTAAAAATGTCAATAATGCTCTATATAGACATTTTACAGTATGTCCTAATGCTAATTTTAAATTCTGGGTTTTAGAAGTTGTTGATAGTCCAGATAGAGGGGGAGACTGGACTACGAAATTATTATACAGAGAAATGATGTGGCAACTTAGATTAGACGCCTGTAATGGAAAGGGTTTGAACGATTGCATATCTATTGTACCAGCGTTAAAAGTTTTAGCTTTGGACCCTAAAAAACACTATTTAAGTGGAAAATAGTGTCTAAATTTCACAGTTCGCATCCCATTTTTTTCATTCATCCATTTTTATACACACACACATTTTATCATTCAAGATGGTCATTTATTATGTAGATATATTTATATATTCACGTATTATATATTGTTATATATTTATATTTATTTACATATTCATTTATATTTATATATTTATATTTATATTTTTATATATTTATATATTTATATTTATATTTTTATATATTTATACATTTATATTTATATATTTATATATTTATATATTTATATTGTCACATACACATACTTTTAGATTTTTTATATATTTTTATATATTTATCTATAAATTTATTAAGTCTACATACTATTATAATACTTTATTATTTTTTCACCTTACCATTAATATTAATATACACATTTTGTAACACAAGATGTTATACACTTTTCTATTCTATTCTTATTTTTATTTTCACCAACAAGATATAAGAATTAAAACAACAGTTATATAGTATACAGTCAGTTGACATCATTAGGCTTTATTTCATTTTCATTTTTTACATTTTTACATTTTAATCTTAGTGCTAATTAAATGTTGTTTTTAGTAATGTTTAATACAATATGAACCCTGTAGAAGTGTAGGTGTAGGGTAATTATCCAGCTCACTACTGACATTTTCCATATAGTATTTGTATTTGTATTTTTATTTTTATTTATTGTATTATTGTTTTATTGATTAATTGAGCACCATTATCCTAATTAATCATATTGCTTATAGTATATATACGTCTCTGTTGTTTGATGTAATTGATTCTGAAGAGGTCTCCAGGGTGGAGACGAAAGCGCTCAATCTGTTTTGTTTCTTGTCAAATAAAGTGTCAATTCAAGGCCGTGGAGTCGGGTGCTTTACTACACCTTAGATTTCCTGTTTTCCACAGCTGGGTTTGTGTTGGTTTTGGAGTTCTTTTTCTACTATACAATGCTTATGTTTATACTACCTAAGAGAATGGCAAAGGTGTTACCAAAGTAGATAGATATGGATAAATGAGGTTTTGTGGTGGGAAAGCAAACATTTCACAACATAAATAGAACAGTGATGATCCAGAAGAAAGCAGAGTGTGAGAAAATTATGCTATTGTTAGTAGAAGTAGTTGAAAAAGTCAGCTGGGACTCTATGAATATGGCAATAGTGGCATTTGTCATTTGATTCCCTGATAAAATAATAGAGTTTTAAGGAAAGAATATGAAGGATTAAAGATAACAATTAACATGGTAGGGTTCATCTCTGACAAGCTATTTGAACAGAGGAACCAGGCAGGGATATCCTCTTTCCCCTTTGTTTGGTTTAGATTTGAAACCATTAAATAAATTCACAAATTCAAAGATACAGCTGGTACGGTAATGAACAAAAGTTAACTTTATTTGCAGGTGACATTGTTTTGTACCCGATGAATCCAGAAAAGTACATTTTGGTATTGTAGAACATTTTGAGACAGGTTCAAGTCTTCACTGGATATAAAATAAATGAAGATAAAACAAAGGCTATCACTGTAAATTATGCACCCATGAATTAGTTCAGTAATGCCCACACTTATGGGGATATGATAGATGAAGTATTTAGGTATGTAGATTAAAAATTATCCTGTTATAGTAGCAAAGGATATGTGGGAAGAAACCAAAGAGAACACAAAATAGGATCTGACTTTCACAGAAAGTTAGGCCTTGCTAAGTTTAATACTAATGGCTACCAAAAAAGCAATTACTAAAAAATGGAAATCAAAATCTATACCAAGCATAAAAGAAGGAGATAAAAGAAATGGAAGTATGATCCTTAGAAAAGGGAAGGAACAAATTTCATAAAAATAAAAGGAAATTGTGGGAAGAATACATGCAGCATAATGTTCATGAGGAGGTGTGAGGTTTACTGGAAGATGGGAATTAAGTAATTTATGTAATGTTTTAGTAAATTAAATTTGTTAAAAGAAATCATATATGTATACTGCATGACCATAAGAATGGAGGCTATTATGCTTTGTTTTATTTTGTTATTAATGTAGGTAAACTCATGTTACATTTTAAAATGTGGTGACTTAATAGTGGAAACAAGTAAATGCCTCAACATATCCTTGCTCTGCTCTCCTCTGGGTTACTCACTCTAAAGACACAAGGGCCAAAAACTACCACAAGAATGTAAGGCTATTCTTCTTAAGAGCCTCACAGATTAATACCCTAGTAAGTACACATGAACCTAAAATGGCTAAAACCATTATTCAGCAGTCTGCTATTAACTTATACACAACAACAACAACAACATTACAAAGAAAAATCCAGTTCTTAAAAAAGTATTTGGAAAACAGTTATCATTATATTCAGAAATGGTAAACAATTCATCAGAAGGCTGAAATGAATCCCAGCAATGTGAAAACTTTCAAGTCAGTCACTTTGATGCAGAGGGAAGGAGCTCCATGCTCAATTTCAGTAGGTGTGAGCCCTTGCTGATGTGAGTCCCTTGTACCATTACCCCACTGCACACCCCACATTTCTGCCTACCTAAGCACGTGTGGAAGGTAGGGTGTAAGCAAACATGCATGAACCACTCCTAATGCCTGCTTTAATTACAGTCCCTTCTGGTTAATTATTGCCCCATTGATAAGGAATAAATAGGCTGACTGGTCAGCAGGAGGCTCATGACTGTCAGACAGTTGGGGCAAAGAGTGAAAAAAAAGAAAGAAAGCTTTCAGTATCAGCACAGTTAGAGGATGCTTTAGACTTGACCATTTTACAAAGCGTACAAATATGTAAGATGGATCAAAATATTTAAATTAGAGCTAATGAAGAAAGAATTCCATGTTTTATAGTATATGTTCAGTTTGAGTGTGTGATTTTGTATCACTTTGCACTTGGTCATTTTTTAATGAATGGAATACAGACATTTTAAGACATATGATAGAAAACCTTAGTGACATCAGAAGACAAGAAATCTAATGCACTTTATGTTCACATATCAGATAAAAAAGTTTAGATGCATATTTTGCTTTACATATATATATGTATATATATATATATATATATATACATATATATATATATATATATATATATGTGTGTGTGTGTGTGTATATATATCTGGGTTCCGTTCATAATTTCGAAATACTGAAATCCCGAATTTCAGTATTTTGAAATTATAACACCGAAGCCTTGAAATCCCGAAAAGCCAGAAGTGCGAAATTCAAAATCTCGAATTACGGAGATTTTGAATTAGCGCTTCTGGTGTTATGGTGTGTGAATGGTTAGGTGTTAGTTCAGGTATGTATGCATGTGTGTATTGGTTAGGGGCTTTAGTGTATGTCAGTGTGTGTTGTGACTGTGATGTGTGTGTGCGAGGGACTGTGAAATGTGTGGGTGTGAGTTACCTTTGTGTGTCTGATTGTGCGATCTCTGAGTTAGTATATATAAGTAGGGGGTGTGGGGGTGCAGGGGGGCTTGCCCCCCTGCTTATATGTGGTCCAGGTTTGTCTGTGTGCTTGTGGGGAGAAGTTGTGTGTATGTTTATGTGTGTGCTCTGTGTGTAGTGTAGGTTCGGGATTTTGAGTTTCGCGATTACGGGTTTTCGGGATTTTATGGTTTCGGTTATATAATTTCGAAATACTGAAATTCTGGATTTCAAGTATTTTGAGATTTCATAGTGAACCCATAAATATATATATATATATATATATATATATATATATATATATATATATATAATAGGATGTGTGCAAAGAAATGGAAAAGTGACTAGTTGTGAAAAAAATCAATGGATAGATAAATCAGGGAGCATGAAGAGTGTAATTTGAAAATTCATTCATTTGAAATAGAAAATCATTTGAAAGATAATTAAAAGCAGTAAGTGGGATTAGTCTGCCACTTACTGGTTTTAAGTGGCATTGCATTTCATGTTTCAATGAAAACTTAAAGGAGCATTTGTAGAACTATGCTCTATTTATTAATTTACATATTTAAATATGGCTATAATAAGCCACAGATGTAATAAACAATTTTGTAAGTGCTTCTTAAAAACATGTCTAATATTTCTGAATTTTGGAATATCTAATGAGAAAATAACATTAATTATGAATCAACATCATCGTTCATCTGTATATATAGTGATTAGTTGTTAAACACATAAGATTTTACACAAACAAGTGTGTGGTACAGATAAACTACCACGGCATGGCTAGCCAGCTGGCGGTGTTAACCTTGACTCCAGATGATTGCCACTGTTGAAGTGACACCCCGACCCCATGTGCAAAAATGGAAAATGGTATTGAGGAAGGAAGGAAGGAAGCAAAATTAGTGTGTGCTAATAATGTATTGTGTTAACTGTCATTACTGAAATTAGTTACAATATACAGTGTTGTTGGTGTTTTCTTTTTTCTGCATTCAATGTTTTGGGATGTGTGCTTGTATTCACTGACATGGCTGGTATTTGATTGGTTTAGGTTTAAATTCTTAATTTCCTATATCCAGTTGGTGGTTAAAGCCATAGACTATTATAGCGAAAGGATGAAAAAACGTATTCAGTCTTACATGAAAATGACATAGAGTACTGAGTGTCTTCCTGTCAAAACAGACTTGAACCAAGTCTGCTGTCCTATTTATCTCGATGTGCTTTTGAGCCACAGTGCACTAACGTGTTGCAGAATGGTGTGGGTGAACTTCAGAAGAGGACTACTTTGGAAACCTATTTGAATGCCAGCCAAAAATTTAATTTTCTACTTTCTCTCGAAAACAGTGAAAGCATATCTCAGCTACTGAGGATTTTCTAGAGCATTATGACTGATGACTCGCAGTTTAGTTGGGTTTCAAAATATTTATTCCATCCAACTTGAATGGCTTCATTTACTTTCAGGTATGTCAGTTTACCTTGGGACTGTTTAGGAATAGGGCCACATGAGCTGCAACCATAACTTGCCATCCTTTGTATGAAAAAATAACCAAATAAATAAATAAAACATCCAGCATGATTTGTGTCTGTAAATAACTGACTCTACTTTGCCCCGTCTCTCCAACTATTTTTAATGCTTCTGCCCTTTGATGCTGACGTATCTTTTATTTTATTTGTTTATTTATTTATTTTGCTATCATGCCACGTAATTTTTATAATGTACAGTAAGTTCTTCTCTGCTTGGACGGTATTCAGTTTTTATATACATACATGCACACACACACGCACACACACACACACACACACACACACACACAGACACACACACACACACACACGCAGCACACACACACACGCACACGCACACACACACACACACACACACACACACACACACACACACACACACACACACACACACACACACACACAAACACACACACAAACACACACATATATTATATGTATCTACATATATTTTTATCACACCACTCCTGGTATTGATTAAATAAGTTATAAACAGATCTACTATAAGAAAATAGCAGAGGATATGATGACAAAGGTTCACCAATTGATCAAACTTTACAAACAACAATTCACTTGGTGCAAAACACTGTGCCTCTGGTTTTGATGATCAATACATTTTTTTAAGCTGTGTATTCATTTACAAGTTATCTAAAAAAGCTTGCAGGGTCTAAAGTCCCTCATTATATGTTAAGTGCGAAATTCAAAATCTCGAATTACGGAGATTTTGAATTAGCGCTTCTGGTGTTACGGTGTGTGAATGGTTAGGTGTTAGTTCAGGTATGTATGCATGTGTGTATTGGTTAGGGGCTTTAGTGTATGTCAGTGTGTGTTGTGACTGTGATGTGTGTGTGCGAGGGACTGTGAAATGTGTGGGTGTGAGTTACCTTTGTGTGTCTGATTGTGCGATCTCTGAGTTAGTATATATAAGTAGGGGGTGTGGGGGTGCATGGGGGGCTTGCCCCCCTGCTTATATGTGGTCCAGGTTTGTCTGTGTGCTTGTGGGGAGAAGTTGTGTGTATGTTTATGTGTGTGCTCTGTGTGTAGTGTAGGTTCGGGATTTTGATTTTCGCGATTACGGGTTTTCGGGATTTTATGGTTTCGGTTATATAATTTCGAAATACTGAAATTCTGGATTTCAAGTATTTTGAGATTTCATAGTGAACCCATAAATATATATATATATATATATATATATATATATATATATATATATATATATATATATATATATATATATATATATATATAAAATAGGATGTGTGCAAAGAAATGGAAAAGTGACTAGTTGTGAAAAAAATCAATGGATAGATAAATCAGGGAGCATGAAGAGTGTAATTTGAAAATTCATTCATTTGAAATAGAAAATCATTTGAAATATAATTAAAAGCAGTAAGTGAGATTAGTCTGCCACTTACTGGTTTTAAGTGGCATTGCATTTCATGTTTCAATGAAAACTTAAAGGAGCATTTGTAGAACTATGCTCTATTTATTAATTTACATATTTAAATATGGCTATAATAAGCCACAGATGTAATAAACAATTTTGTAAGTGCTTCTTAAAAACATGTCTAATATTTCTGAATTTTGGAATATCTAATGAGAAAATAACATTAATTATGAATCAACATCATCGTTCATCTGTATATATAGAGATTAGTTGTTAAACACATAAGATTTTACACAAACAAGTGTGTGGTACAGATAAACTACCACGGCATGGCTAGCCAGCTGGCGGTGTTAACCTTGACTCCAGATGATTGCCACTGTTGAAGTGACACCTCGACCCCATGTGCAAAAATGGAAAATGGTATTGAGGAAGGAAGGAAGGAAGCAAAATTAGTGTGTGCTAATAATGTATTGTGTTAACTGTCATTACTGAAATTAGTTACAATATACAGTGTTGTTGGTGTTTTTTTTTTTCTGCATTCAATGTTTTGGGATGTGTGCCTGTATTCACTGACATGGCTGGTATTTGATTGGTTTAGGTTTAAATTCTTAATTTCCTATATCCAGTTGGTGGTTAAAGCCATAGACTATTATAGCGAAAGGATGAAAAAACGTATTCAGTCTTAGATGAAAATGACATAGAGTACTGAGTGTCTTCCTGTCAAAACAGACTTGAACCAAGTCTGCTGTCCTATTTATCTCGATGTGCTTTTGAGCCACAGTGCACTAACGTGTTGCAGAATGATGTGGGTGAACTTCAGAAGAGGACTACTTTGGAAACCTATTTGAATGCCAGCCAAAAAAATAATTTTCTACTTTCTCTCGAAAACAGTGAAAGCATATCTCAGCTACTGAGGATTTTCTAGAGCATTATGACTGATGACTCGCAGTTTAGTTGGGTTTCAAAATATTTATTCCATCCAACTTGAATGGCTTCATTTACTTTCAGGTATGTCAGTTTACCTTGGGACTGTTTAGGAATAGGGCCACATGAGCTGCAACCATAACTTGCCATCCTTTGTATGAAAAAATAACCAAATAAATAAATAAAACATCCAGCATGATTTGTGTCTGTAAATAACTGACTCTACTTTGCCCCGTCTCTCCAACTATTTTTAATGCTTCTGCCCTTTGATGCTGACGTATCTTTTATTTTATTTGTTTATTTATTTATTTTGCTATCATGCCACGTAATTTTTATAATGTACAGTAAGTTCTTCTCTGCTTGGACGGGTATTCAGTTTTTATATACATACATGCACACACACACGCACACACACACACACACACACACACACACACACACACACACACACACACACACACACACACACACACACACACACACGCACACACACACACACACACACACACACACACACACACACACACACACACACACACACACACACACACAAACACACACACAAACACACACATATATTATATGTATCTACATATATTTTTATCACACCACTCCTGGTATTGATTAAATAAGTTATAAACAGATCTACTATAAGAAAATAGCAGAGGATATGATGACAAAGGTTCACCAATTGATCAAACTTTACAAACAACAATTCACTTGGTGCAAAACACTGTGCCTCTGGTTTTGATGATCAATACATTTTTTTAAGCTGTGTATTCATTTACAAGTTATCTAAAAAAGCTTGCAGGGTCTAAAGTCCCTCATTATATGTTAAGAAGTGCGAAATTCAAAATCTCGAATTACGGAGATTTTGAATTAGCGCTTCTGGTGTTACGGTGTGTGAATGGTTAGGTGTTAGTTCAGGTATGTATGCATGTGTGTATTGGTTAGGGGCTTTAGTGTATGTCAGTGTGTGTTGTGACTGTGATGTGTGTGTGCGAGGGACTGTGAAATGTGTGGGTGTGAGTTACCTTTGTGTGTCTGATTGTGCGATCTCTGAGTTAGTATATATAAGTAGGGGGTGTGGGGGTGCGGGGGGGCTTGCCCCCCTGCTTATATGTGGTCCAGGTTTGTCTGTGTGCTTGTGGGGAGAAGTTGTGTGTATGTTTATGTGTGTGCTCTGTGTGTAGTGTAGGTTCGATTTTGATTTTCGCGATTACGGGTTTTCGGATTTTATGGTTTCGTTATATAATTTCAAATACTGAAATTCTGGATTTCAAGTATTTTGAGATTTCATAGTGAAGCCATAAATATATATATATATATATATATATATATATATATATATATATAAAATAGGATGTGTGCAAAGAAATGGAAAAGTGACTAGTTGTGAAAAATCAATGGATAGATAAATCAGGGAGCATGAAGAGTGTAATTTGAAAATTCATTCATTTGAAATAGAAAATCATTTGAAATATAATTAAAAGCAGTAAGTGAGATTAGTCTGCCACTTACTGGTTTTAAGTGGCATTGCATTTCATGTTTCAATGAAAACTTAAAGGAGCATTTGTAGAACTATGCTCTATTTATTAATTTACATATTTAAATATGGCTATAATAAGCCACAGATGTAATAAACAATTTTGTAAGTGCTTCTTAAAAACATGTCTAATATTTCTGAATTTTGGAATATCTAATGAGAAAATAACATTAATTATGAATCAACATCATCGTTCATCTGTATATATAGAGATTAGTTGTTAAACACATAAGATTTTACACAAACAAGTGTGTGGTACAGATAAACTACCACGGCATGGCTAGCCAGCTGGCGGTGTTAACCTTGACTCCAGATGATTGCCACTGTTGAAGTGACACCCCGACCCCATGTGCAAAAATGGAAAATGGTATTGAGGAAGGAAGGAAGGAAGCAAAATTAGTGTGTGCTAATAATGTATTGTGTTAACTGTCATTACTGAAATTAGTTACAATATACAGTGTTGTTGGTGTTTTTTTTTTTCTGCATTCAATGTTTTGGGATGTGTGCCTGTATTCACTGACATGGCTGGTATTTGATTGGTTTAGGTTTAAATTCTTAATTTCCTATATCCAGTTGGTGGTTAAAGCCATAGACTATTATAGCGAAAGGATGAAAAACGTATTCAGTCTTAGATGAAAATGACATAGAGTACTGAGTGTCTTCCTGTCAAAACAGACTTGAACCAAGTCTGCTGTCCTATTTATCTCGATGTGCTTTTGAGCCACAGTGCACTAACGTGTTGCAGAATGATGTGGGTGAACTTCAGAAGAGGACTACTTTGGAAACCTATTTGAATGCCAGCCAAAAAAATAATTTTCTACTTTCTCTCGAAAACAGTAAAAGCATATCTCAGCTACTGAGGATTTTCTAGAGCATTATGACTGATGACTCGCAGTTTAGTTGGGTTTCAAAATATTTATTCCATCCAACTTGAATGGCTTCATTTACTTTCAGGTATGTCAGTTTACCTTGGGACTGTTTAGGAATAGGGCCACATGAGCTGCAACCATAACTTGCCATCCTTTGTATGAAAAATAACCAAATAAATAAATAAAACATCCAGCATGATTTGTGTCTGTAAATAACTGACTCTACTTTGCCCGTCTCTCCAACTATTTTTAATGCTTCTGCCCTTTGATGCTGACGTATCTTTTATTTTATTTGTTTATTTATTTATTTTGCTTTCATGCCACGTAATTTTTATAATGTACAGTAAGTTCTTCTCTGCTTGACGGGTATTCAGTTTTTATATACATACATGCACACACACACACACACACACACACACACACACACACACACACACACACACACACACACACACACACACACACACACACACACACACACGCGCACACACACACACACACACACACACACACACACACACACACACACACACACACACACACACACACACACACACACACACAAACACACACATATATTATATGTATCTACATATATTTTTATCACACCACTCCTGGTATTGATTAAATAAGTTATAAACAGATCTACTATAAGAAAATAGCAGAGGATATGATGACAAAGGTTCACCAATTGATCAAACTTTACAAACAACAATTCACTTGGTGCAAAACACTGTGCCTCTGGTTTTGATGATCAATACATTTTTTTAAGCTGTGTATTCATTTACAAGTTATCTAAAAAAGCTTGCAGGGTCTAAAGACCCTCATTATAAGTTAAAAAAGAATGCAGTTTAAAATCAGCAGAACATTTTGAGTACCTTGCCCTCCTCAAAATTTTGAAGGCAGAAATGAAACAAAAGTTGTCCTAGCAGACTCCCTTGAGATATTTCACAGTCAATAAAGCTCAACAAAGGTAGCATTTGGGACTTCAAAGATGGTTGCACATTGAGTAACAGCTTAATTCTGGCTCTCCCACTATGAAAACAGAAACTCAGAAGAGAAAGCCAGTGGACTTATATTTCTGAGTAAATTTCAGTAACTGGCTAGTAAGTGCATTGCCTGGATGTCAGGAAAAAAGAAACACAGAGGACCTGAAAGAAAATCAGCTACAAAAGGAAAAGAAAAAACAATGACTGGGAAGAGTACTGCAGCTGGTCAGCAAAAAGCAGTGCAAGCCCCAGGCATGACTTCCAGTAACCTAGAGGAAAGTATATGACAACTGCACACAGACATGGTTAAAATAAACAAAACATTGATGGAGTATATCAGCTCAAATAACAAAAGGCTTAAAAAATGGAAGAGGCTTTAATCAGATATTTAGATGAGATGATAAAATTGCAAAAATCGGAGGTTGAGGTGAAGAAAAGGCTAGCTGAGTATGTTTAAAAAATAATAGAATTAGAGGACAGAGCACATATGGAAAACCTGAGATTTTCTGTTGCACCACATAAGCTGGAAGGAGCAGAATGTATTAATTTAATGAATGCACAAACAAGCAACTGGATTGGTATTCCACAGCAGTAGTTGTTAATTGAAAGGGCACATCATGTGTATGCTCCAACCTGGCTATAAGAAAGCAACCTAGACCTTTAATATTAAAGATGCACTCCTACCAGCAGAAGGACTTGATTCTGACAAAACTGTGTCAGAAGGACAAAGTGCTAAAAGTGGGAGACAGCAGAGTGTTTGTGGAGAATGATTATTCACTGTACACAAGGCATAACAGTAATTTTGTACCACTGTTCATAGAATGTTGAGAAGCAGGCATGAGATTCAAACTGCTGTACCCAGCTATCGTCAAAATATTCCTTCCTGGAAGGACAAAATTATAGTGCAAAAGTTGTTCAACATAAAGTGAGCTGTGAAACAGGACATTCTGCTTCTTGATCTTCTTGTAATAAAGACCACAGAGAGAACATGCCAGTGAAATATTTTCCAATGTTTCAAAGGAAAATGCTTGAGAGAAGGAAAAAAGGACAAGAGTTGACTAGAAGAGTCAACAGTACATTGGAAATTAAGCAAAGACAAGATTTGAGAGAGGGAGATGAACAGGACTAAAACTAGTAACTTGGAAATTGACAAATGTGGCATCACAAGACAGTAATTATATTTGTGAAACATGAAAGAACAAGAAAATCTGGAAATATTGGACTTTTTTGACTTTGTTAAACTTCTAGGGGACTCTAAAGCATATACCCTACTTCATGTCATTAATGTTCTGAAAATAGTTACAAGAGGGGAAAAGAAGGGAGAAAGTTAACTGTAAGTAAAAAAAGAAAATATTTTTCTTAATAGTAATATTTTTACAGTGCATGATTTTCTTTGCATGCTATAAAGTTTTCTCAGTTATTTTTAAGTGTAATGGGGATACTAACTTAACCAGGTGCTATAAAGCTTTTTTTCTAGCAAATAAATGTATGCTTTTAGTAGCAATTTTGTATCTGGTCCTCACTTCTCCATGGAGACAATCTGATAAAGAGAAATGGTTAGGAAATAATGTTTTCTGAAAGCATTCAAGTGTTTTCCCAGCTGGGAGAATTATAAAGATAAGACAAAAACAGACAGCACTTAAGAGAAGAACAGGCTACATCATGTGTCTTAGCATGCATAACCTTTCTTTCCGGTTAACCTAAGTCTGTGAGTGTGGCTGTCAGTTTGGGACACTTGTTCCTATTAGGAGAGTAAAACTTCAAAATTTGAAGATGTACATAGTTTTGTGCGTTAGTATTAAGTTAATAGGTTTTAGGAGGTATTTGTTTTTTGTTTTGTTTTTTTTTTTTTGTTTTGAGGGCTTTCAATAAAACAAAAAGTTTTGGAAGATGTGACATAGGCTCACTTGGATATGACAAAAAAAATTGTATAAAAGATCAACCTGCCAAACAGTGTATGCGTGTAACACAAGAGCTGGAACTAGGCATTAAACAAAAAAGTTGTTACACATAAAAGGTGAGCATGGCCTGCCTTAGGCATAGGCGAACTATGCTAGGGCGCCATTCAGGCTGGCCACATAAAGGGCGCAATTTTATCTACTTGCTTTACTTCATCAAGCATGTAAAATTTGTGTTCTTCTCCACTTCTCACCGCCCTGTACTGCAGTGTTTGCACCCTCCTCCACTTCCATAGTCCAAACCATGACTTGCATCTCATAGCACTGTCCCCTGCTATGTTCTTCCATTCCCTCCCCCTACATCTGCTGCTAGTATAAAACACTGATCGCACCTGCCTCTTATCCTCCTTGTTTTCTTCATTAACGAGGCAGAGGCGGACCAATTGTTTGTTTGGATTTCTTTTTTTTTCCCCTGAAGACGTGCATGAATCTGTGGCTTGATTGTTTTCTGCTTCTCTTGACTCTAGGGACAGACCAAGAGTGGTATTATTTTTAATTTTTTCATTGTTTGTGCAGCTTAAGGTAAGTTTTTTATGAGGAAAACATAGGCGCTGGAACCGTACAGCGAGGGGAAGAGAGTGCCCCCCCCCCACACTTTTACAGCTGTTTTTAGGACCCAAAGGAGGACTTGCACGCATCGCGGGAATTTTAAACACAAATGTGCATGGGAATCACATCATTGCTGCCAGAGAGTCACCCACAGTAAGTTCTTTTGTTTTGTATCTGAAACTGCTCCAAATCCGGTTTTTGTATCTGAAACTGCTCCGGCTCTGCTTTATGTAAGTGAAACTGCTCTGGCTCTGTTTTATGCACCTGGAACTGCTCCGGCTCTGTTTTATGCACCTGAAACTGCTCCAGCTCTGTTTTATGTAAGTGAAACTGCTCTGGCTCTGTTTTATGCACCTAGAACTGCTCCGGCTCTGTTTTGTGCACCTGGAACTGCTCCGGCTCTATTTTATGCATCTGAAGTGTGTGTGTGTGTGTGTGTGTGTGTGTGTAAAAAAGACTGCAACCTCAGTCTTCTGGGATAAAACCTGGTAATCAGACACTAGTGGTTGTACAGTGTGTCCATCATTAGTGTCTTGACAAGCCTGATACCAATGCTTGATGCTTGGTATTTCAATGACTCTGCAGTTATGAATGGTAAAGTTTTTAAAAATGCTTCAAATATGTACATAAAAGTCCTTCCCAACACAGGTACACTTCATGTGTAGTATTTCTTAGGGACAGGACATTAAACTCAACGATATAATATTTGTGAAGCTTTTGATTCCAGAACTTTATGAGCTGGGAAAAATATGTTACTTTTTAAAGGTTTGTTTCTTGATGAAATTCCACAAAAGAGACTTTCTCCTCTTGTGTTGCTGCATGATCATCTCCCTTGGTGATCTGGCATGATTCAGTTTTTTCTGATTCTTATAGATTGGATAATGTGGAAAAGTAGGGAAGATAAACCCGTATCTTCCAAGGACTCTTTGCCTGCACCAACCAAAAATCCAAGGATGAAAGAGTTCACATGTTGTTCTGTGGCTTCACTGACAGGTGTTTTGTAGCTTCCAGTCATAGAGGCAAAGCAAAGCTTACTAGACAAGATACTACATCATACGTATCTGAAACTTTACTTGGGAGGCATGTACCCTTTGTGAAAAGCTGTACAAACTCTGTAGTTTATCAGTAAAAATGTAGCAAAGGAGAAAAATGTGAAAAGCTTTACAAAACTTGTAGCTGTTATTTCAGTAAAGATGCAGCAAAGATGTGAAAGATTATGAAAAAAATTGATGCAAATAAACTTTGAAAAGTTTAGTTCCTAAAAAAAGATTACCTTAACTGGTTTGGAACTTACTGGTTATTTAAGCCACAGTGCTTTGGATGGTGTTTGGATTCAGAATTTTAAATTTGCAGGAAATGGATCTCATTGTCTGTGACAATTATATTGTACTTTGGTAGCTATTTTAGCTGTTTTATATTTGTCTATAGTGTGATACTCCCTGCTTTTAAGATGTTTTTACATTTTTAGTTTTTATTTTGTGTTGTGTGATAACTGATAATTGTAATCGTATGTTTGTCATTTCTTACTCCCGTGTGGCTTAACTGGGCACTCAGTTATATTATGCAAGAATAGCCATGTGGTGATCTTGGTTCTATTTTAAGAATAGGGAGGCTGGCTTCCTGGTTTTTAGATTGTAGTTGAATACAGCGCTTGAGTCCACATATATACTTTTGGGGGGGCAAAGGAACTGAAATTGAATTATGTATTAATGTTATGTATACTTAAGCATGGGAGGCACTAAGACAGTTTTTAAATGTTGTAAATCTGATTGCATGGCTTAAACCGCTATAGCTATTACATTTCATTGTGTTGCATGATACAGTACTTGAGTCGATGTGTTAGTTAAGAACTGTCCTACCAGTGGCACAAGTTGAAAGGTAATCTTATGTCAAATTTTAACTGAGATGCATGATAAATAGAACTGAATCCTAAGTATAAAGAAATATATTTTCATCACACTTATCAGCTTAGATGGACTTCAGTATGTTGCAAGGAAGTGTTCCATCTTTGCCACTTTGTCCCACATTGGCAGGTACGGTTGACAACTATGGAGGGTTTTTGTCTCTTATTCTTAGGAAAGCAATTTCCATAGACTGCCTTTCTGCTGGAATACCACTGTAATGTTTAAGAAAGTTGTGTTCCAACCTAACCAGATATGCTGATAAGTTTGGTAGAGATGATGGACAGCTATTGGCCTATGTAAAAGGTGAACATACATGTCCAAACTCTAAAACTGTTGTGCTCAACCATTAGTAAACCTCTTTGCTCTCCCTTATTCTGTCTGACAGAACATATTGCTGTCAAACTCATGTATTGTAAACTACATTTATGCTATATATTTGATTAAGGTCAGTCAGTGCCCAGTGTCTGTTGTACATGTTGGTCAGTGATGTGCTGGTGTACTGTGGCTGGTGTGTAAAGCATGCCCCCTTTGTTACACTATGACAAAGCATTCACTGATTTTCATGCATTTAAAAAATTTGAAAGAAATGACTGGAGTGGCTTTTGTGGGAGTGATCTACCTATGGGCGTGGCTCAAATAGGGGCATTACTTGAGAATGGTATGGGTGGAGCTTAAGGGGCGCCACAGCACTACTTCACCTAGGGCACCATTTCAGCTAAGGCCATCCCTGAAGGTGAGAATAATAAATTTTAACACAATGATGCTTTCTGTAATGTCTTTAAATGTCAATGGTCTCACAGATAAATACAAAAAAAAAAAGAGTAGTGAACTATATTTAAAAATGAAGAGTGTAAATAGCTGTGCTAGAGGAGACACACTTGGAAAGAAATGACCACCTGAATTTGATAAAGAAAGGTTTTCAAGATGGTTATTTAGCAGAATACCTGGGACAAAGGAAAAAGGGAGTACTTATATTAATTGCAAGAGGAGCTCCAATAGTGATAGAGGAGAATTAAAAAAGATAATAACGGTGCATCTGTAGTACTAAGGGGCTACTGGCAAGGAAGGAGGATTACACTACTATGTATTTATATTCCACCTAAAACTGCTATAATGGAGCATAAGAAAATTCTGGGAGAAATAATCAGCTTTCAGCAAGGAATATTACTTACAGGAGAGGACTGAGATTTGATTTGCAGCAGTGAAGATCTGTCTGGAGGGCTCGGAAAGGAAAATATAACAAAGGAGGGTAGATGTTTGAAGAAATTTATAAAAATATTTGGCATGAGAGGTGTGAATTCAGTACTAGATGTTCGGAGTAAATTTACATATTATTCCCCAAGATACAAAAACTGGGCTAGGCTAGATAGAACTTACATTTCACAGGAACATGTACATTTAATTGAAAGTCTGGATATGTACCCAATAACCATTTCAGAACATACACCAATAATAACTAAAATAAAAACACATGGTAATAAAATAAAATTGAGACACTAGTGCTTTCCCACCTATCTGTTGAAAAGAGAAGAATTTAAGGAATGGGCAACAGAAATTATTCTGGCGCTATTAAAGAATATAGAAATTTCTTCTGAAAATATAGCTAGGGAGTGGGATAAAATGGAATTTAAAAATAAAGAAGAAATAAATGAAAGAAAGATATGGTTAAGAAGTAACAAGAATTATTTAGAGGGACTTACAAATGTTAAAGTATTGCAGAATAAGGGGGATCTCACAGAGGAAAAAGAGGAGCAACTGCAGAATGCTAAACAGAAAATAAGGGATTACCTCAATAATATGCATGAGTTTAGAAAGATTGCTGTTAAGCAACTGTTTTTTGATAATACCTCTAGAGCACAAAAACTTTTAGCACAATGACACAAGCAACAGAAAGTAGAAAGGGCTGTTGTGAAGCTTAGGGAGCCTATAACAAGAAAAATAACAAGAGATCCTGTAGAGGTACTAGAAATAATTCAGAAATTCTATGAAAGTCTGTATAAAGTAGAGAAATATGGAAATCAAAAAAATATACAAATGGAAATGTTTATGGAAAAATGAAATATGCCAATGCTAGCAGTACATGAGTCTCAATTACTGACAGTTAGGATAGGATGAGATGAGATAAAAATGGTGATGTATAACCAGTCCACAGGAAAGTCCCCATGAATAAATGGTATTCCTGTGGATGTTTGGAAGCTAGGAGGGGAAAACTGATAAAGATATGGAAGGTTTGGTTTAACAGTATTTTAAGAGGAGAAGTACCAACATCTTGATAGAAAGCTGTGGTGGCTGTAATAATTAAAAAGGGTAAAGACCCATCAGATCCAGCTTCATACAGGCCTATTTCAATACTAAACCATGATTATAAAATGTTTATGTTTATAATGGCTAAAAGAATGGCAAAAGTGATGCCATAATTGATAGATATGGATCAACGTGGTTTTGTGGAGGGGGAGGCAAACATCTGACAATATTAACAGAACACTGATAATCCAGAGGGAAGCAGAATGTAAGAAAATACCACTTTTGTTGGTGGGTCTTGATGCAGAGAAAGCATTTCACAGAGTAAGCTGGGACTTTATGGCCAGGGCAATGGAAGCATTTGCATTCCCTGATAAAAATATAAGGTGGAGTAGGAGGATATATGAGGGATCAGAGGTGAAAATTAAAGTGGGTGGGGTCCTCTCTGATAATTTCTGCTTGAGAATAGTAACCGAGCAGGGATGTCCTCTTTTCTCTTTGTTGTTTGCATGATATTTAGAACCACAGGCAAAGAAAATAAGGGACTCAAAAATTCAAGGATATAATTGGTATGGTAGTCAAGAAAAACTGGCTCTATTTGCAGATGATATTATTTTATACCTGGCAAAGTCAGAAAGGGATATTACAGTGTTGTGGAACATATTGAGGCAGTTTCAAATCCTTTCGGGATACAAAATTAATGAAGCTAAAACAAAGGTAACAGCAGTAGGTTATGTACCCACACACAAATTGGTTCAGTAATATCCATATTTATGGGGGCATGATAAAATGAATTATTTAGGAGCAATGAGTAAAAATTATTCCAGTGTGGCAACTAAGGATATGTGGGAAGAGACTAAACAAAAGATAATACAAAACCTGAGAAAATGGAAGCTCTGTTATATGGATATTGATAGTAAGATACAAGCAAGTTAAAATGTTTTTAGTCTCTTTAGTCTTATACACAGGTCAAGCATATTTTTATCAACCAGAGGAGAAGTTGTGGATAGCAATTAATAAAAAGCTGAAAAATTTTATCTGGGAGGTGAAGATAGCAAGAGTTGAGTGGGATAAGCTTATTCTTCCAACAGAACAAGGCAGATTGGGATTACCTGATTTGAAGTGGTATTTCAGAGAAACACAGTTAAGGCTTCTATACATAGCACAAGCAGAAAACTATAATTCAAAGTGGAAAGAGATGATGATGAAACGGGGGGAACTCAAGAAACAAGGAGAGATGGGGATTTTAGATGCAGACCTTTAAGGAGAATAACATTAATCATACAGAATATTATTCATAATGTAGCCAAAAATATTCTAAGAACTAAGCCAACACAGGGCTGGAGAAAGGAATGTCTGCCGATAGGGATGACTGCAATTAGAGATACAGACAATAGGCAAGAGGAGGCTGGAATTTATTCCAGAAAATTGGCAAAGGAACCAAGGTATTTTGAGCAAATAACTAGAGAGGGAAAGGTAATAGAATGGGAAGACACCAAGAACTTATTTGGACTGCAGGTCAGAGATTGTCTTCCCTATCAAGGATTAATACCAGAATATAGGCAAACAGAATGAAATGGGGGGGGGGGTCATAAATGAAAGTCCAGCACTGATACAGTTTTTAGTAGAATATAGAACAGACGTTGCCATTAAGAAAGGTATAATTAGTAGAGCATATATCAGAGGAGGTTAAAAAGGATTGGGAAGAGACTGGATAAGCAATTCACAAACAAACAATGGGGGGTATCTATATCTCAAAGTCTAGAAGATTTAGGATCTTTGCTTGGAAGTGTTTACATAGGTATTTTTATATTCCAAGTAGACTCCAAAGAATTTTTCCTCAGTCAGCAAATGTTGGAGGTATGATGATGAAGAAAGCGATAACTGGGAACATATTTTCTGGGAGTGTAATGATTTGCATTTAATTCATAAAGGAAGGAAAGATCCTTCCAAGCTAAATAACAAATAGCTCATACAAGCTCATCCAGACCGGTTTTGGCTCAACAGAGCCTTCCTCAGTGAAAATGACAAATATATATAATCATGAAGACACAAACCCAGTGACTATAAATATATAGAAACTGGGAACCAATCACAATACATAATCAATAAATCATAATTGGTCATTAAGACCAGGTGGAAACAAAGCCCCAAGTCTAATAATCCATTTCCTCTCTTTAGAAGTAAGTATTTCATGCCACTTCAGCTTGTCATAACATTTACCCCTGATACAATCAATAATACTAAACATAAAATTGGCTGTAATATGTTTCAAACTGTGCTTATATAATGCATTGTTGCCCCGTTTATTTTTAATGTCACTCATGTGTTCACAAATTCTAAGACGAAAAGCCCTGGAAGTTTGACCTACATAAAACGCAGAACAAGTGCAGGTCACCAAATAGATGACCCACTCAGAACTGCAATTGGCCCAAAAATTCATCTCAAAAACCTCCGGGGTGTTAAGACTACTAAATTCACCAGTACGTGAAACTCTAATACAAAATTTGCAATGCCCACATGGGGTACAGCCAACCACTGGTGCCCCTGTAAAAGTTGATTGAATAAGAGTTTTGGTATTAGGCAGAGACCTCTTATAATGGCTCAAATATGACCCAATAGTTCGTCCCCTTCTGAAGGAAAAATAACATCTGTCCCTAAGAATGTTATGTAATTTATTGTCCGCCAGAAGAATGTTCCAATGTCTGTCAATAATTTTCATAAAACCCCTGGTATTACGTCCATAGGTGGTGACCAACCTCAACGGCTGCCGAACCCCATCCTGGTTGCGATCTTTGTATTTCAATAGATCTTCTCTATTGAAATTTGAGGCCCATTGTTTGGCCATACAAACAGTGCCTGGACGATTGATTATGTATTGTGATTGGTTCCCAGTTTCTATATATTTATAGTCACTGGGTTTGTGTCTTCATGATTATATATATTTGTCATTTTCACTGAGGAAGGCTCTGTTGAGCCGAAACCGGTCTGGATGAGCTTGTATGAGCTATTTGTTATTTAGCTTGGAAGGATCTTTCCTTCCTTTATGAATTAAATACAGTTACCAACAACTGCTGGCTTTGTTTTTGCTTTTCATTTGGTCTACTAGCCGTGCAGTGTCCTCCGTGCAATCTCTTCTGGATGTAGTGTAATGATTTGGCAGACTTTCAAGATTTCCTGCAGACTGCTCTGTCGGAGACACTGGGTGACCAAATTGGTGTAACTAAGAAAATTATTTTTTGAGCTGCGACACAAAATCAGTATTGCCTAGGCATAGTAAGGCCTTGTTGTGTCAAATTATGATGGATGTCAAAAAAGCAATTACAAGAAAATGGAAATCAAAGTGTAAACCAACTTTACTAGAAGCAATGAAGATAGTAACAGAGATAAAGCAACTGGAATTGGAATCTTTAGAAAAGGGTAGACGCAAATAACATAGGAAAAATGGGAATTGTGGGATCAATGCATGCAGAGGAAGAACAAGGTTTAAAAGAAGGCAGGATTTGCATGTGTTTTGTAATGTTTGACTACAAAATGACTGGATATATTAAGTGATGCATAATGTTTGCAGCTACAGTTTTGTCAGCATGGTTGTAATGTATAATGTTTGCAAATGAAATTGTGTCAGTATGGTTTATTTTCATTTATATAAATGTAAGTTTGCCTATGTCATAGATGATAATTTAATAAAGATGTTTCTTGCTTAAAAATGAGATAATGAATCATAAACTTGGCAAATTTATTTTAAATATTGTATATACTTAAAAGTACCAGTACTTAAAAGGTTTAAATCACTGACTACATAGAATACATTACACAAAATGTAACACAGAAACATGAAGCAGCCTGAGTACAGCTAACAAAAAAGAAGATGTTATTTTATTACAGTAATAATGAGCATCCGGCAAGAACAATCAAAAAGAGGCTAGTATAAATTAATTACTCCAGCAATGGGAAGCAGGACAAACCCCTTCCTTAAAAATAACATTTTGGCTAAACTGCTGGATAGTAGCACAGGGCAAATGCCCATTAACCAATAGCCCAGATACATTTGCACAGAAAGGTTAAGAAGGACAATTAGTCCGGTCCCAAATCTAACAGAGCAGATGACTGCCTTGGTACACATTACCCATTTTGTTTTCTCCCTCCAGTTTAGAAGAAAGTCTTTTAATATTCCTGTGCAGGGATTAAGATAAATGTCTTTATGTGAATTTGTTGTAATGTAACTTGGCACTTATAGAGGATGTTTTTCATTTTTCAGACAGCATGTTTTGGAGCAGCAAATGCAGGAGTGATAGGAAACATACTGGACACTGTATAGTGTTTCAGGACATTATACATTTTTAAAAACTGAACAGTGCAAGCACATAAATAACTTATTGATAAAGATTTCTCCTTATCAACTTAGGTTGAAATCATATGTTTAATTCCCCTTTAATATATAGGCACAAGTGGTGAGTGATTTGAGACATTTCTGTTACCTGTTAAACTTATTATTTTTTTATTTTTTGAGTGAAAGCAACTGCAGGAGACTAACTGTGGTTCCTTTTAAATACACCTGTTTAACATTTTCAGTTGGGTTATTTCCTGATAGTGGAGATATTTGAGGAAGACCAGGATTCACTAATCTCCCATGCAGGAATAAGTTATTCCGGCATGGAAATGACTGTTTAAGGGCAGCACCACAACGCGCCATGCATAGTAATGAAGGCGTGCTGCCTCTGCTCGAGTGTGGATGAGTGCATGGGCTGTGTCTGAGAGCAGAGCTCTCACAATACACATGCCCCTGCACTCAGGAAGTGCCATTCAGCTATTACAATGAGTGAAAATGCTCATAGGAGGTTGCATACCTCCCAACTGTACAAATCATCGCATAATGTCCAGATTTGTTGCCCATTCAGTTGGCCTGTACCCCATTTGTACAGGGAAATCATGGGATGATGTCAGGAATGAAGCCGTGAAATAATAGCATACATTTGATCTCAGACACCAAAAATCTGTCAGAAAAATTTATATTAAAACAAATCCTGTTACTCTAGCAACTTTCCCAAGTTTATAAGAGCAATACTTAAAATATGTCCGTAGTTGTACCACAGTTTGTCAAGCTTTGTCCAGATAGTTTACCTGAAGAGGTTGAGAGGTATGGGGGGTTGCTAGGATGTCTGCCAAATGTGCAGATGCACACAGAAATCCACAGCAATAAGTGAAACCTGTCCCTTCTTACAGATTTTTTTTTTCAAACCGATTAAATTTAACCGTAGGTGCGTGGGTTTGCCCATTGCATAGCTACGTATACAGTAGCTTAAATAGCACAAGAAGATAAATAGCAAGATACATTCAATTGAAGCAGAACTGCAATAGTGTAGTGGTCAGAGCATTCACTTTGCGAGCAGTCATTCCCAGTTCGATTTTCACTGTAGTAAATTTCATTTTCCATGTGAAATCACTTTATGAACATTTTTTGCTGTATAACCTACTAAATAACATATATTTGTAAACTGGAGTACTGCATTAAGTGCAGATGTGCGGTGTCATTGTAATAATCTGGTAAAATCTACAGATAAACACAAGTGCCCCATACAGTATACGTACACATGAATCAGGGATACTAAATGAAGTTATAATGTGCAATGAATGATAAATCCATAGAGTGTCCAAATCTACCACTTTCCCAAGACCTATGTTTCATTTCTTTTTAAATTACTGTGGGGGTAAGAAGGAGTAAGCACTTTTAAGCAGTAGTAAGCAGGTTTAAGCCTGTTTGCATGGGGGTAAGCAATGCGCACACAGGTTAAGCAATTTTGAAACTAACTCTCTGTAAGCATATTTAACTGGAAGTTAGCATTGCTTACCATCATGCAAACCTGCGTAAACCTGCTTACACCTGCTTAAAAGTGCCTTAATTGGGTCTACTTTATTTGCTCAAAACACGTAAAACCCGAATCCGAATAGAGCGACACATAAAGACCAAACTACGAATACATCAAACGTACTAAAGCGCGAAATTTAAAGCCACGAACCGTCATAGTCGGCCAACTCACCAACCGCAACACACTACCTACCCAAACACAATAAAAAAACATATACATACATACACTAACCAAAACCCTACTTCTAACCCTAAATTAAAGCACCAAAACCCTACTTCTAACCCTTCACTAACCCCACATACACAACTATCTATGCACTATCCTTAACCCCTCCCTAACCCTAAGGTCCGTAACTACTGCACACTTCCCCTACGGAGCTATACTTAAACAAACTAAATATTCCACACACATACACTTAACAAAACCCTACACTAAACCTTACATACATTACCTACACAAAACCTTACATACACTACCTACCTATGCACTTACCTTAACCCCTCCCTAACCCTAAGGTCCGTGACTATTGCACACTTACCTTACGGAGCTAGTTCGTTTGACATATTCACGGTTCGCTCCTTATGTGTCGCGCTATTTGGATTCAGGTTTTTCGTGTTTTGAGTACATAAAGTAGACCCCCCCCCTTAATCACTCTGTATCCAACAACCCTGTTCTGCCCAGCAACAAAATAAACAGCCCTTGCAGGTCTTGAACCCAGGACCCTGTATATTATAGTCACAGCAGTTAACCAGTAAGCTATCACAGCTGTACAAAAAATGTGGGGTACACCCAAACAGATCCTCACTATAGCAAAATCACAATTTACATGTGAAAGGAATCTATAAACAATTTTATGTTGTATAACCTACTACATAACATATATATGTGAACTGGAGTACTGCATTAAGTCCAGATGTGAGGTGTCATTGTAATAAACTGGTGAAATCCCACAGTAAACACAAGGACCCCATACAGTGTATGTACACATGAATCACAGATACTAAACAAATATATAACATTTAATGAATGCTAAATCAATGCCAAAGAGCAAACAGTGTGCAAACCCTGCTTACTAAGTTTAAGCAATGTGTAGCCCAGCTAAATCAATCTGCCAATTGGTATACCCCTTTAAGCAATGCCAACCTTAGGTAAGCAGGTTTGCCCATAGCTTAGCATTTTCAAAACCGTCCAATCATGTCAAAGTGCTTGAAATTGGCCCTATTTAAAGCCCACAGGCAGGAATACATCTCATAACTGGTTGCAGCTTCCTCCTGTAGGCACTATGAACGGTGTGGGAGAAGGATCGCGCTTCCAAGTGCAGTGCTGGGGCATCCAGGAGTCCAAAGTCATGGCAGGACTCCTCGTTAAAGACTATGAACAGAGACTGCTGCAGGGCCAGTACCAGGGTTCCCAATATAAAGTGGAAGCCAGGGACCATCTTGCCCATGACCTCACCAGTGCCACTGGCATCCCTCAAACTGGTGAGCAGGTCAGGCATCACTATGCCACCTGAAATGGAGGAAGAGAGAGTTATTGGATCAGTGGATCCAAATAGCTAGGCAGTTGGGTCAGTCCCAGCCGTGTATAAGTACTCATGCTACTACCTGTTTAATAATTGCCAGCTCATGTACATTATGGATAGGTATGGCTAAATATTCCTCTTATGTCTTTGACAGCAGCAGCAGAGTGGACTGTGGATCAGGAAGCACATGCCTGTAGACAGAAAACAGATAGACAACATAATCCAAATAGCACACTCAAGTGAGACGTGAAGTGTTTTATTTTTAGCAGACAGCCATGGTTTGAATGCTGGGAGTAAGCTGTATGCAGAATCATACCCCTCAACTGTACTGATTTGTCCAGAATGTCCAGATAATTGGCCGATATCAGCTGCCTGTTACCCTGTCCCCTTGGCATATCAGTGTGATGATCTCTGACATTTAGGCAGCATTTAATGTCATATAACTGACCATCAGACCTGTAAATATTCGGAAAATGCATATGAAAACAAACCTGACATTGTAGCAACTCACCAAAGGTTTATGAGGGCAATAGTCAAAATATGTCCCAGTTTCACCTGCATGTTGTCAAGACTTGCCCAGAGTGTGTGCAATAAGAGATGGAGAGGTATGTGAATAATATCAACTTGGAATCTGGGAATATGCGTAAAACAGTCAGGTAGTGTTAACAAATACCTCCACAGGTATACCAGGTAAGAGGTGTATACTGAAGGTAAAACTCAATTCATGTATATAGTTGCCTACAACCATACCACTGTCCAAACTAAGGCCATAGAGTAGTGTAATAATACCTGTAAGGTACAGATTACAGCACTAAGAAAGTAATGTGAACTGCAGGGATATACAAGTTTTTAATTGACATCTTTCTCCCCCCCCCCACCATATCTGCAACAATAGTCTAAATACACAACTCAATGGGTAAGTGTACAATTAAATCTACTGTTGGGACATATGTCCTATTGTTTGATAAATATTGAAATTTGTTTCTATGCATGTGCCATGTTGAAATACTCCCACATTGGTGGCATACTGCCATAAATGTACCTGCATGCTGTTGTAATGGCCACTGTGGTTCCATATATGCATGTGATCTGTTTGCTACGCAACTGTTCCATATCTGGTGTTTTGCGTTAATGGGAATATCTATGGATGCTGTTATACCTAATCCTGGAATGTGTTAACTATTAGTAACCCACATATCTTTTAAAATGGAAACACCATAGCACGTTTGGGAAGGCCGGTCCCAGTGGACCCACCTCTCCCACCTCATCTGGCCATGGCACCAGGTACCAGCATGTCTGGGGCCCACCCCAGGACCTCCTTGTCTGCTGGTCCTGCACCACCTTTGGGTGGAACTGTCTCAGGGGATGGGGCTTGCCCCCCTGGGAGCGGGCGCAAACAGGATACTGTCACGCGTCGTCAGGTCCAGGGTCTGGTGCACAGCGAGCTCCGCAGGGAGTTCGAAGATCTTCTACACCAGCTTGATGGCTGCGTGGTGCATCAAGAGGGACAGCCTGCCCCTTCTACCCAGCCCCCAGCACAGCCACCTTTAGGGCCGTGAAGGTGCAGTGGTGACTGCCCATGGGTGGGGACCTCAGTCCTACTGTTTCCATTTGGGGGATCATGGGCTTCTGACTTCCAAACACCCCTCCCCATCCAAAGTGTTTACCCCCCACATGTCATATACCACCCCTGTATGCTGTTTTGTCTGTCTTGTCTGTAATCCTACCCAACCTACCTCCCCAAATATACTTACTATACCTCCCCAACATCCCATTCTCATCTTAAAAAAAAAAGGGCAATCTGTTCCCCAAAAAATCTCGCCCCATACATAGCTGTCCATTTCACACACGTGTCCACTGGACACTTGTAATCTGGTCTAATTGGCTTCACAACATCGTAACAATACACTACTCAGCAGGAAACCAAGTGTAATATCTGGACGGTGACCAGAAAGACCACTGCTGATACTTGAATGCAATAAAAAACTTTTTATTCTTGATTACACACGTTACAAGCAGGTTAAGCGCTTTCAGCTGTGCACAACAGCCTTCCTCAGAACAATGTTATTCCTATATGGTCTAACTTTTATACAAAATCAGTAACTCACTTAATTGAATAATCATCCTGAATACCGCCAAAATTTTTAAGGGTGTATTATCATCTGTACAGGGAAGTTCAAATATACTTTCATGGTCCAAACACTTCAAATATATTACTTCTCATATTCAGTGTAAAAATAAGGTGTATGTAAAACCCATATGCAAACAAACATAATGTAGTGTCTATAAAATACATATATAGCTCATCCTAACCTATCCACTCTTGTACATTCTGCTCTATCTAAAACTACTTTATACACATTAAAAATGTATAAACAATACAACAAATGTATATTAAGAATATATATTGAAAATGTTTAAAAAATATATATTTCTAATTAAAATGCATGAATGTCCATGTTGAAACATATGGAAAAATCCATTACATAGGATTCACAACATTACTCAGTATTTAAACTACAGATCATTGGCCATACTTTTCTGCTTCATCATAAGTTCTATGTATGGTACAAAAATACCGTACTTAATAACAACATGATACTGTGACCATGGTGTCAAGATGCCAACTACACTATAAAATAGGGAAAATCAGACTACTATAAAAAAATAATAAAATAAAAATAATTATAGGGCGTATGACTAATTAAGTTCTACTATATCAACCCATATCCAAGAGGTATGGATGTACATGTCACCTATAAGTATAAATAATGTAGATGTAAAATGTCAGTATAACTATGATTATATCTCTCTTTGACAGTTGTATGTGCTTACTCATAGTAAAGCTAAAAAGGGTTTAATACTCACAAAGTCATTAAGACCTGGTTTTCTAGTAGAGTCTGTCAAGATCTGCCATCTACTCTCACTTGCTGCTAACTCCATCTTCCAATTGCCTCCAATGGGTGTAATAGGGATCTGATCTACAATAGCAAAAATGAAACTATGATCTATCCCTTGTTCCATAACATGTCTATATAACGCGTTTTACTATCACATTTCTGTATTCTATATGTATGTTCATATATGCGTTTCTTTAATTGTCTTTCAGTTTTCCCAATATAGTGTGCATTGCATTTAATGCAATTAGCTATGTATACAACACCCTTCGAACAGCAATTCCCAGCTTTACATCTGATGAAAGTGTTGTTGATATCATCTAATCTGATGGTGTTGGCTATATTGATGTACTTGCATTGCTTACACCTACCACACTTTGTTGTGCTTTTGTGTGTGTCTACTTTGTCCTTATTAAGACTGACTTTTTCCAACATCCTTTTAATGTTGGGTGCTGTTTTATACACACATTTTGGATATTTATCCAAACTTTGTTCTTTTCCTATAGTTGTGATAATTGCCCAATGTTTTTCCACAATTTCTTTAATCAGGTGTGTGTAAGGTGTATATGTGAGTACACAAACTCTACCTTGAAAAATATTAAGTCCTTCTTCTTTATACGACATTTTGTAGCACCCTAATAATGGTGGGTATTTATTTCCCCATTCATCTTTCACATATTCAATGATACCATTTAACATTTTTATTGGATATGCCCTATCTAAAAATAACTGCCTTATATTTTCCAGTTCATTCTCCATGATGGTCCTAGTGGAGGACATCCTAGCTACTCGGATACATTGCCCTTTCACTATATTTTTAAAAACATGCGGGGGATGACAACTACTGAAGTGTATATAATCATTTGAAAATGTGGGCTTTCTGTAAAGCTTAGAAATAAAACCCACTTCATCATGGCTGATAAATACATCCAAGAATGCTATTCCGGTATTGCTACTCTTGTGTGTAAATTTAAGGAAACTGGTGGTGTTGTTTATGTAAGTCATAAATTCCTGTATTTTTTCCTTAGGGCCGTTCCACAAGATAAAAATATCATCCAGATATCTGGCGTAATATGAGATGTCAGAATAGTATCTGCTGTTAAATATATATTCTGACTCCCACTCCAGCATGACCAGATTAGCAAAAATGGGAGCACACGCTGCTCCCATGGCCACTCCTCTTGTCTGTTTGAAAAATTCTCCCTGGAAAGCTATATAATTATGGTCCAACACAAGCCCCATCATGTCACATATCAACAATATCTTATTCCATGTCAGATCTGAATATTTCCTTAGGCTGCTGGCAAAAAATTCCAGGCCCTCATCTTTGGGGATACTAGAGAATAGGTCCTGCACATCTATAGTGAGATAAATAATGTTAGGATGCCATTTCTCTCTGGTTAGATCACCCAAAAATCTCCAGGAATCTTTCATTACATGAGAAATAGATTTGTATATGTCTTTGAGCCAGCTATCTATGAGTTTCCCTATGTTAAAGGTTTTGGAACGGAACCTGAAACTATGGGGCTAAGTGGGGGTTCTCCATACTTTTGTGTATCTTTGGAATTCCCACCATTTTAGCTAACACTGGATAATCAGTCTTAATGAAAGAATACATTATCATTGCTAACCCTATTGTCAATCAAATATTCTTCTATAACCAAATCAATTCTTTTATGACCAATGTTAATTTGGTTAATAGATATATTCTCATAATTTCCTGACTCATGAAAGAGTTTGTGGAGTGCTTCATTATAAACATTTGTATAATAAATTACTGCGCCACCGCCCTTATCTGGCTTCATAATTCTTAACTCTTTATTATTCATGAGTGTATATAATGCTTTTCTCTCAAGATCTGTGAGATTGTCTGTGTCTGACAATTTGGTTTTCCTAATATTTTTGTACGTCCAGTATATGTCGTTACAAACCAATCTTTCATAGTTCGCAACTTGCTGATTATTATCAGGGATATATGTACTTTTCTTTTTGAGATCAGTCCCTGCTATACCTATCTGTCCCTTCTCAACACTATTGTTGGTGTTGTTAAATTGTATAGCCAGGTTGAGTCTTCTACAAAACATTTTAATCTCCTTAATGTTATCTACTAGTTGCAATCTACTTACTGGAATATATTTCATACCTTTACTCAACAATGACCCCATCTCAGGATTTACTATCGTTTCTGTGTAATTATACACCTTAAATCCATCAAAAATGATTATTTTTGGGAGCGTACTGGTTGTTTCTCATGTACTAGCATAATCAACATTATCAATCGAACCTTCATCACAAATATACTTCACTGTTTCATCATCTTTCCTAGGCTGTATTTTGAAATTACTTTTGGTTGTAACCTTTGCCATACTGGACTTGATAGAGTTGTCATAAGGATTATTTACCACTGTTTGTTGTAATTTCTTGCTGGAAAAAATCTTCCCCCCTGAAAATTTTCTTCCCTTCCATTAGTTCTAACAGATTTTCTTCTTGTTTGAAAATTGTTCACTTCATTATTACCATCTCTATATGTGACCATACATATGCCCTATTATTTTTATATAGTTCAACATCACGAATGATCTTTCTATTCTTCCTCTCCACTATATTCTGTATTTTATTATCTGCAATTTCATACTGTTTCCTATATAAATCCTTCCATGTATCAAAATCGTTATGACTTGTTATCATGTTGTTAATATTCTCTAGTTCGTTAGCCAACTTAATGAGTTTTTCATCCAAATGTTTGATAACAGTATTAATGAATGCATACCCAAAATTATCAAATAATTCGTTAAAATCCTTAATAATCTCACTCCCATATTTAATTCCTAATGGTAATTTAAAAAATCTCATGCCTTTTGGTACAATCTTTAGTTTAAGACATTTAGATAAATAGCAACAGTCTAATTTGGTATTTTTGTACGAAATTAGTTTCTTTCCATACTCAAAAATCATTTCTTTAACAGACATATATGTCTTGTCCATACTGTTGACCCTATTATTAACAAAACCTCCATTGTCATCACAAAAAACAAAACTTTCATCAAGGAACTGCACCATCAGTTCATCTTCCATACAGTCTCTGTTACGATCTTTGTTTTTGGTGCTTTTATTATTAACATTGACTTCTATATTGTGTCCGTTATGTTGCATAGAGGGTTTAAGTCGGCAGGGACTGTAACAATCAAACATATATGTCTTAGAAACAGTACCTTTAAGGGCCTGTACGGCCTTAGATTTCCCTTTTCCATAAGTTCTTATACTTGGATATTCCTTCGGTCGTGCTCCATTGTGTAATGTGTCTTGTCGCCCTCTATTAAAACTAAAATCGAACGTGACATCCTGATCCATGATATCACATGGATGGTTGCTGTAAATTTGTACGTCGCTATCGTTGATTATATCAATCCCCTCCAGTACAGTACCTTTACACTTGGTTGCTGTATCACTCACGTTCTCCATTAGTATATTTGCACCCGTATCTATATCCACGCTCCTCAAACCTTTGGGAAAGCAGCGGTCGGGTGTTTGTGTCAAGTTTCTTTCATGATGTTCGCAAGATGTAGTAGATTCAAATGAGCGACGTTCCTTACGTATATCCGATGTCGTCACTTCCTCTGGTATACGAACTTCTCCGTCCACCGTTATCGGTCCTATGATCCTCTTCCGTACCTTTCCCTTAGGAGCTTTAGCTGTTGCCAGCCCGGCAACCAAATCCAATAACTTGTGTACTTCATTCTGCAAAGTAGCGAGATCAGCTCTTAAAAGAGCTATTTCATCCTTTTGTAACGAAGCAGACAATGGTTCCTCCAGATCAGCCATCCTAGTAGCAACTCCGTAACAATACACTACTCAGCAGGAAACCAAGTGTAATATCTGGACGGTGACCAGAAAGACCACTGCTGATACTTGAATGCAATAAAAAACTTTTTATTCTTGATTACACACGTTACAAGCAGGTTAAGCGCTTTCAGCTGTGAACAACAGCCTTCCTCAGAACAATGTTATTCCTATATGGTCTAACTTTTATACAAAATCAGTAACTCACTTAATTGAATAATCATCCTGAATACCATAAAATTTTTTAAGGGTGTATTATCATCTGTACAGGGAAGTTCAAATATACTTTCATGGTCCAAACACTTCAAATATATTACTTCTCATATTCAGTGTAAAAATAAGGTGTATGTAAAACCCATATGCAAACAAACATAATGTAGTGTCTATAAAATACATATATAGCTCATCCTAACCTATCCACTCTTGTACATTCTGCTCTATCTAAAACTACTTTATACACATTAAAAATGTATAAACAATACAACAAATGTATATTAAGAATATATATTGAAAATGTTTAAAAAATATATATTTCTAATTAAAATGCATGAATGTCCATGTTGAAACATATGGAAAAATCCATTACATAGGATTCACAACATTTTTCCATATGTTTCAACATGGACATTCATGCATTTTAATTAGAAATAAACATTTTCAATATATATTCTTAATATACATTTGTTGTATTGTTTATACATTTTTAATGTGTATAAAGTAGTTTTAGATAGAGCAGAATGTACAAGAGTGGATAGGTTAGGATGAGCTATATATGTATTTTATAGACACTACATTATGTTTGTTTGCATATGGGTTTTACATACACCTTATTTTTACACTGAATATGAGAAGTAATATATTTGAAGTGTTTGGACCATGAAAGTATATTTGAACTTCCCTGTACAGATGATAATACACCCTTAAAAATTTTGGCGGTATTCAGGATGATTATTCAATTAAGTGAGTTACTGATTTTGTATAAAAGTTAGACCATATAGGAATAACATTGTTCTGAGGAAGGCTGTTGTTCACAGCTGAAAGCGCTTAACCTGCTTGTAACGTGTGTAATCAAGAATAAAAAGTTTTTTATTGCATTCAAGTATCAGCAGTGGTCTTTCTGGTCACCGTCCAGATATTACACTTGGTTTCCTGCTGAGTAGTGTATTGTTACGGAGTTGCTACTAGGATGGCTGATCTGGAGGAACCATTGTCTGCTTCGTTACAAAAGGATGAAATAGCTCTTTTAAGAGCTGATCTCGCTACTTTGCAGAATGAAGTACACAAGTTATTGGATTTGGTTGCCGGGCTGGCAACAGCTAAAGCTCCTAAGGGAAAGGTACGGAAGAGGATCGTAGGACCGATAACGGTGGACGGAGAAGTTCGTATACCAGAGGAAGTGACGACATCGGATATACGTAAGGAACGTCGCTCATTTGAATCTACTACATCTTGCGAACATCATGAAAGAAACTTGACACAAACACCCGACCGCTGCTTTCCCAAAGGTTTGAGGAGCGTGGATATAGATACGGGTGCAAATATACTAATGGAGAACGTGAGTGATACAGCAACTAAGTGTAAAGGTACTGTACTGGAGGGGATTGATATAATCAACGATAGCGATGTACAAATTGGCAGCAACCATCCATGTGACATCATGGATCAGGATGTCACGTTCGATTTTAGTTTTAATAGAGGGCGACAAGACACATTACACAACGGAGCACGACCGAAGGAATATCCAAGTATAAGAACTTATGGAAAAGGGAAATCTAAGGCCGTACAGGCCCCTAAAGGTACTGTTTCTAAGACATATATGTTTGATAGTTACAGCCCCTGCCGACTTAAACCCTCTATGCAACATAACGGACACAATATAGAAGTCAATGTTAATAATAAAAGCACCAAAAACAAAGGTCGTAACAGAGACTGTATGGAAGATGAACTGATGGTGCAGTTCCTTGATGAAAGTTTTGTTTTTTGTGATGACAATGGAGGTTTTGTTAATAATAGGGTCAACAGTATGGACAAGACATATATGTCTGTTAAAGAAATGATTTTTGAGTATGGAAAGAAACTAATTTCGTACAAAAATACCAAATTAGACTGTTGCTATTTATCTAAATGTCTTAAACTAAAGATTGTACCAAAAGGCATGAGATTTTTTAAATTACCATTAGGAATTAAATATGGGAGTGAGATTATTAAGGATTTTAACGAATTATTTGATAATTTTGGGTATGCATTCATTAATACTGTTATCAAACATTTGGATGAAAAACTCATTAAGTTGGCTAACGAACTAGAGAATATTAACAACATGATAACAAGTCATAACGATTTTGATACATGGAAGGATTTATATAGGAAACAGTATGAAATTGCAGATAATAAAATACAGAATATAGTGGAGAGGAAGAATAGAAAGATCATTCGTGATGTTGAACTATATAAAAATAATAGGGCATATGTATGGCCGACATATAGAGATGGTAATAATGAAGTGAACAATTTTCAAACAAGAAGAAAATCTGTTAGAACTAATGGAAGGGAAGAAAATTTTCAGGGGGGAAGATTTTTTCCAGCAAGAAATTACAACAAACAGTGGTAAATAATCCTTATGACAACTCTATCAAGTCCAGTATGGCAAAGGTTACAACCAAAAGTAATTTCAAAATACAGCCTAGGAAAGATGATGAAACAGTGAAGTATATTTGTGATGAAGGTTCGATTGATAATGTTGATTATGCTAGTACATGAGAAACAACCAGTACGCTCCCAAAAATAATCATTTTTGATGGATTTAAGGTGTATAATTACACAGAAACGATAGTAAATCCTGAGATGGGGTCATTGTTGAGTAAAGGTATGAAATATATTCCAGTAAGTAGATTGCAACTAGTAGATAACATTAAGGAGATTAAAATGTTTTGTAGAAGACTCAACCTGGCTATACAATTTAACAACACCAACAATAGTGTTGAGAAGGGACAGATAGGTATAGCAGGGACTGATCTCAAAAAGAAAAGTACATATATCCCTGATAATAATCAGCAAGTTGCGAACTATGAAAGATTGGTTTGTAACGACATATACTGGACGTACAAAAATATTAGGAAAACCAAATTGTCAGACACAGACAATCTCACAGATCTTGAGAGAAAAGCATTATATACACTCATGAATAATAAAGAGTTAAGAATTATGAAGCCAGATAAGGGCGGTGGCGCAGTAATTTATTATACAAATGTTTATAATGAAGCACTCCACAAACTCTTTCATGAGTCAGGAAATTATGAGAATATATCTATTAACCAAATTAACATTGGTCATAAAAGAATTGATTTGGTTATAGAAGAATATTTGATTGACAATAGGGTTAGCAATGATACGTATTCTTTCATTAAGACTGATTATCCAGTGTTAGCTAAAATGGTGGGAATTCCAAAGATACACAAAAGTATGGAGAACCCCCCACTTCGCCCCATAGTTTCAGGTTCCCGTTCCAAAACCTTTAACATAGGGAAACTCATAGATAGCTGGCTCAAAGACATATACAAATCTATTTCTCATGTAATGAAAGATTCCTGGAGATTTTTGGGTGATCTAACCAGAGAGAAATGGCATCCTAACATTATTTATCTCACTATAGATGTGCAGGACCTATTCTCTAGTATCCCCAAAGATGAGGGCCTGGAATTTTTTGCCAGCAGCCTAAGGAAATATTCAGATCTGACATGGAATAAGATATTGTTGATATGTGACATGATGGGGCTTGTGTTGGACCATAATTATATAGCTTTCCAGGGAGAATTTTTCAAACAGACAAGAGGAGTGGCCATGGGAGCAGCGTGTGCTCCCATTTTTGCTAATCTGGTCATGCTGGAGTGGGAGTCAGAATATATATTTAACAGCAGATACTATTCTGACATCTCATATTATGCCAGATATCTGGATGATATTTTTATCTTGTGGAACGGCCCTAAGGAAAAAATACAGGAATTTATGACTTACATAAACAACACCACCAGTTTCCTTAAATTTACACACAAGAGTAGCAATACCGGAATAGCATTCTTGGATGTATTTATCAGCCATGATGAAGTGGGTTTTATTTCTAAGCTTTACAGAAAGCCCACATTTTCAAATGATTATATACACTTCAGTAGTTGTCATCCCCCGCATGTTTTTAAAAATATAGTGAAAGGGCAATGTATCCGAGTAGCTAGGATGTCCTCCACTAGGACCATCATGGAGAATGAACTGGAAAATATAAGGCAGTTATTTTTAGATAGGGCATATCCAATAAAAATGTTAAATGGTATCATTGAATATGTGAAAGATGAATGGGGAAATAAATACCCACCATTATTAGGGTGCTACAAAATGTCGTATAAAGAAGAAGGACTTAATATTTTTCAAGGTAGAGTTTGTGTACTCACATATACACCTTACACACACCTGATTAAAGAAATTGTGGAAAAACATTGGGCAATTATCACAACTATAGGAAAAGAACAAAGTTTGGATAAATATCCAAAATGTGTGTATAAAACAGCACCCAACATTAAAAGGATGTTGGAAAAAGTCAGTCTTAATAAGGACAAAGTAGACACACACAAAAGCACAACAAAGTGTGGTAGGTGTAAGCAATGCAAGTACATCAATATAGCCAACACCATCAGATTAGATGATATCAACAACACTTTCATCAGATGTAAAGCTGGGAATTGCTGTTCGAAGGGTGTTGTATACATAGCTAATTGCATTAAATGCAATGCACACTATATTGGGAAAACTGAAAGACAATTAAAGAAACGCATATATGAACATACATATAGAATACAGAAATGTGATAGTAAAAACGCGTTATATAGACATGTTATGGAACAAGGGATAGATCATAGTTTCATTTTTGCTATTGTAGATCAGATCCCTATTACACCCATTGGAGGCAATTGGAAGATGGAGTTAGCAGCAAGTGAGAGTAGATGGCAGATCTTGACAGACTCTACTAGAAAACCAGGTCTTAATGACTTTGTGAGTATTAAACCCTTTTTAGCTTTACTATGAGTAAGCACATACAACTGTCAAAGAGAGATATAATCATAGTTATACTGACATTTTACATCTACATTATTTATACTTATAGGTGACATGTACATCCATACCTCTTGGATATGGGTTGATATAGTAGAACTTAATTAGTCATACGCCCTATAATTATTTTTATTTTATTATTTTTTTATAGTAGTCTGATTTTCCCTATTTTATAGTGTAGTTGGCATCTTGACACCATGGTCACAGTATCATGTTGTTATTAAGTACGGTATTTTTGTACCATACATAGAACTTATGATGAAGCAGAAAAGTATGGCCAATGATCTGTAGTTTAAATACTGAGTAATGTTGTGAATCCTATGTAATGGATTTTTCCATATGTTTCAACATGGACATTCATGCATTTTAATTAGAAATATATATTTTTTAAACATTTTCAATATATATTCTTAATATACATTTGTTGTATTGTTTATACATTTTTAATGTGTATAAAGTAGTTTTAGATAGAGCAGAATGTACAAGAGTGGATAGGTTAGGATGAGCTATATATGTATTTTATAGACACTACATTATGTTTGTTTGCATATGGGTTTTACATACACCTTATTTTTACACTGAATATGAGAAGTAATATATTTGAAGTGTTTGGACCATGAAAGTATATTTGAACTTCCCTGTACAGATGATAATACACCCTTAAAAATTTTGGCGGTATTCAGGATGATTATTCAATTAAGTGAGTTACTGATTTTGTATAAAAGTTAGACCATATAGGAATAACATTGTTCTGAGGAAGGCTGTTGTTCACAGCTGAAAGCGCTTAACCTGCTTGTAACGTGTGTAATCAAGAATAAAAAGTTTTTTATTGCATTCAAGTATCAGCAGTGGTCTTTCTGGTCACCGTCCAGATATTACACTTGGCTTCACAACATATTATCGTTGTCCTCACTCCTCTCTCAGGGGTATGAGTGTCCAAATCTACCTCCAAATCAGTGTATATGCACAGCTGTTGCTGTAGAAGAAATGGGCAGCTATGGACCTTCCCTACACACGTCCTGCACATTCCTAGCTATTTTCCCTACCATCTTTCCCTCTTATTTCCCCTTTTTCACCACTTTCCTATCAACCCTTTTTCTTTTCTTTCCAATAAATTAGCGCGGGGGTAAGCAGGATTAAGCACATTTTTTAGCAGCAGTAAGCATGTTTAATCCTGTTTGCAAGGGGGTAAGGAATGCCTACATAGGATAAGCAATTTAGAGGCTAACTGACTGTAAACATATTTAACTAGAAGTTAGCACTGTTTACCGTCGCGCAAACCTGTTCAAACCCGCTTACAACTGCTTAAAAGTGCCTTAATCACTCTGTATCCAACAGCCCTTGTTCTACCCAGCAACAAAATAATCAGCCTTTCCAAGTCTCGAACCCAGGACCCTGCACACCATAGTGATTTACCACTAAGCCATGTCAGGTATACATAACCCTGATGGTTTCACAAACATATCATCCAGCACAATCATTCAACAGTACAGGAAATGTTTTTATAGGGTCGATATTATATTATCGCATGCTTAGAAAAACGAACGATAAATAATCGACCCCATGTAAGTGAAAGCTTACAACATCAAAACCTCAGAACTGTGATTTTTTTCCAAGGGAAAAAAAAATCGCTGTTACGAAAAAAAAATACTTTAAAACATTACATAATGTGGGAGGACTTTGCCTCCCACACCCCTTACTTAAATATACCAACTCAGAGTTCACACTACAGTGCCAGAAACTGCAAAGTAACAAAAGCGGCCAAGCAAATTCTTTCCCAGGGAAAGAATTCGCTGAAAAGCTGCTTAGTTATTTTTGCCTTTTCGCTCTTGTCAATTCGATCAAGATGCATTCGATATACTGTGTCTGCAATCTGGTAATAGGAACCCTATTTATACATGTAGATGTATGTGTATGTATATATATATATATATATATATATATATATATATATATATATATATATATACACACACACACACACACATATATATATATATACATAATACATAATACATACATAATTAGAATAAACTTTGACATATGAGCTATTCAAAATTTAAAAAATTAAAATTGCAGTAGTATACAATAGTACACTAAACTAGCAGTGCTGCAGACAGATTGATAATAACACCAAAAATAAGATCAGACATGATTAAAACAAAAAACTAACCAAGTAAACAGAGGTATGGCTCCAGTATTCACTTCAACGCAAAGTCACAAATGCTAAATGAAGAAAGATGTGTAGAGTAAATACATCCAATAATATCCGTTTGTTGCTCAGCTTTAATGGTAACACGTGATTAAAACAAAGTTTATACCAAGCTGCAAACTGAAAACCAGGAAAACGCCAAAGCCAGTGACCATACACATCAGCTAAAAACAAACTATTAAAACCAGGTCAGAGCACTCAGCCCTCCTCCACCCTTAATAACCGAAACAGAAAGCATTGCCAGTCAATTCAACCCCTATTGCATTCAAACAGTCACCTCACTTATCAAAACCCATCCCAACCTCCTCCCACCTCCCAATAGTTAATTATAATAATAAAACCTCTTTCCAGCCAGTAATCTCACTTACTATTAAGCACCTAATCTAAAATCTAACACCCACCATGCTTGCACCCAACAACATATCTGCAGAATACATCACTCACACACACAAACACACAAACCTATCACGTTCACACATATGTACAAGACTAACGTATTTGTCCCATTCTCAGCACAGTTTCACTCTCACTACATAACTTTCTTGATTGTTTATTGCTCAAGCAAAATTGTAAGGAAATAAAAGAAGGAAAAGCGGTTATTACCAGTAGTTTTTTTTTTTTTTTTTTTTTAGTATTATCATAAATTCTACCATAAATTTTATCTAAGCGTGTGGTACTCATAAAGATAGATACAGCCATGCAATATAACTACATGCATATACACACAGCCATACCTCTGAACTGTACAGATTTTCGCAGAACGTCCAGATTTTTGCCTCATGTTTTTGCTCCGTTTTTCATAAAATTGTGGCTTTCTGGCAAATTATTTGCAAATCATTAAAGACTGAAGTTGGAAAATAATGACAGAGATTTGAGTTTTAGACTTCATACCCTTCAGTGCTAATGCAAAACCTGTTATTCTATTAACTTTCTAAGTTTTTAAGACAGATATTTAAAAATTGTCCCTATTTTTGGGCCTTTGTCCCACTTTTATTTATGGCTTTGGCCAGATTTCTTGCTAAGAGGTTGAGAGGTATGCAGTAATGAACACAGCCATTTTGTCTATCTCAGACTCTCTCTTCACTAAGCCTAAGGTATTAAAAAATCTTTATACAAACAATACCCAAATTTCCAGTTGCCCCAAAGCAAAAAAATACATTTCACTAACAACTCACACATTCAATCATCACTTCCAATGCGATATGGTGTGGAGGACCATGGTTTTATGCAACAATTTGGTTTTCCCTCCAAATCCAATAGTCAGTTAGAGCAGTCAACAGTGCTGCAGAGCCAGGTGAGCAGGTTTAACAAACAGTGCGGGAAAGGACAAGCAAACACGGGAATGAACAATATACCAGAAGAGGTCCAGAAGCCCCCTTTTTTTTTTAAATAAGAGGAACTGCTTAGGTTCATAGGTTCGTAAGTGTGTACTAGGCTAATGGCCCTGGGGCCTTTACAAGCCTAGCCCATAGAAGTGCCCTGGCATTTTGCCACTTGTCATTTTTACATTAGCATGCATTTTCACATTTATTTAGTGACTTCAGTCCTCACAGATTTGCTAGAAAAACCACAAATTTTATGATGAAGAGATCAAAAATGTGAGGCAAAGATCCGGACAGTTTAGAGACAGTTTGGAGTTATGGACTGACACATGTCATCATCATAACTAAAGCGGATTTAATATTTATCAACATCCAAGTACGTTTTATAACTGTGGTTATGGACTACACAACTTGCAGGAAAACATAAGCAGTTAAGGAAATTTATTTCTTTATAGAAAAGACATTATTTCATCTAGAAAAAACTTGCTGCACAAAGCCCAGCTACATCAGTTAGTGAGCGAAAGGAGAGAGAGAAAAATGGGCCAAAAACAACTGAACAGATGAAGTATTTGACAGTTTCACATGGTTATGACATCTGCAATACACTATTACTCACTTCCTGCACATGGGTAGGAACCAGTCTGCTTCCGGAGGACCTCCCTTCCTCCACTACAGCACCTTAGTGTGAGATTTTTTTCCCCGAGTAATACAATTCACTTGCTTATGTTCTCAACTCCTTCAACAAAATGCTACCCAACAAAACAAGAGCTGAATACTACAACTGAAATGCATTACAGATTAACTGGCATCTGAATCTCAGAACTTAAAAAGAATGTCATAGAAGACGTTAGTGTTAACACCAAGGGAAGTTTCTAACATTATGCAAAGCAAATCATATTACTTAGAAGCTGACTCTTGAAAGCATGTACCATAAAACCCTACTCAAAGCAGTTACTGCCCTCAGGAAATCATAGACAGAACATTATTGCATGTATAAAGGCACAATTCTATCTTCACCTGAATTCGTCATAAGTCATTTCAAGTCCTCCTAGAATGCTTTAAAGCCTTTAATCAATCAAAAAAGTGTGCATCACTTGTGTGTGTGTGTGTGTGTGTGTGTGTGTGTGTGTGTGTGTGTGTGTGTGTGTGTGTGTGTGTGTGTGTGTCTGTGCGTGTGCATGTGCGTGTGCGTGTGCGTGTGCGTGTGTGTGTGTGTGTGTGTGTGTGTGTGTATATGTGTACATAATAAAATTTTAAGTCATTAGGAAGAAGTGCTGATTCTTACATCACGCTTGCTATTTTCATCCACACTGGCTTTCTCATGGAGTTATACAAGGACAACTGCTGCTGCCAGCTGTCATCAAAGCAAAAAAATATGACAATTTTACCACTTACCAGTCAGTAGTATCCACATCCTTTGCACAAAATACACCTCAATATATGGCACTTTACTTTCTTCAAGTTGATAACCACACAAGATGGAAATTCAACTGCATAGGAAATAAAAGAAGAAAACAATAGTGGGTGCAGGTTCTTTGTCTGCACTCTTAATACGCGAAGGACAGACTCCACTCCTGAGAGACACACTACCAGCTGCACTGGAGGGAGATGCTGCCTTCACTACAAGGTCCCACTAAGCATAAAACAGGGGTCAATACTGAAGTCCAGTGGAAGCGCTCCTGCTGACAGGATTTAGGATGCAAAAGTGGGCTCCCCTCCCCCCTAGCTCTATGGTTCTGGTGTCCATGTTGTCCATAACAGGCCACCAATGATAGTGTTCCAACAGGGAACATGACTACAAACATATAGCACAAATTGTTGTACAATACAATATATGTCCCAACGGTAGGTCTTCTGTAGACATACCTGTTGAGTTGTGTGATCAGATTGTTGTTGCAGATATGATGGGGGGGAGACAGAGATGTGTTTTAACAACTATGATAACCTTGCAGTACGAGGTCCTCAGACCTGTTTCTCTGTTTATGTCTTTCAGGCAATATGTCAAGGGAACGCCTGCCTATGTACACAGCGGAGGAGAATGATATCATCATCTCATACCTGGTGCAGCACTACAACACTATGTTTGGCCGTACAGCCCATGTCCTGCAGGAGAGAAATGCCCTGTGGAACAATCTTGTCCACAGGGTAAACAATGTCGGCCTGCATAACTGCAGTTATGATCAGGTCCGACATCAATGCACTGATCTACTCTGGCACCTTTTTCCACTGGTTGGTTTCCTGTTCGTTTTTCTTGGTTTGGTCTTTCAAGTGGTTTTTTGACTGTTTTTTCTGTTACCACTATGGATGAGGAAATCGACGAGCAACTGTTAAACATGAGTACATATCCAATTCCTGGCTGTGACTCAAACAAGGATTTCAACAGTTTATTAATTTCCACGCTTGTTGACATTCAAAAATCGCTAAAGTTTCTTGTAGCAAAAGCTACTGTTTCATCATCACAAGCGGCGAATGCCTGTAGCCCGAGTGGCTCCTTTAAGGAACTGGACACTGTTATTGAGGTAGAACCTCACAGGGTATCTACCAACATGAGAAGGACGGACAACGACAATGCACGTACCCTTCGTCAAAACCGGGTCCATGATTCCGGGGTTAATTCTTTACTCAAGCCCTTCGATAATCCTTTTGGAAAGCTTTTCAACTATGATTCCCATCAGGAAGAAGAAATTAACAAAAAGCGTGAGGTACTGACTAAATTGTTAAAGAGATTTCGCTCTTTAACTGTGGAGAACTGTTACTTTGAGCGTTGCATCGAACTAAGAATTATGCCGAAAGGGCTAAGATTTTTCAAATGCCCTAACGGCGTACAGGTTGGTGACCCCATGTTTGATAAACTGGTCTCATTTTTCAACGAGGCAGGTATGTCATTTCTAAAGTTGCTTATAGACAACAATTCTGTAAAAATGTCTTTTTTGAAAGAAGAAATTAATCAGTTGGAACATGAAATTAAGTGCGTTGATACAAGCGGGGCTGATTCCTGTAATATTGTGTTAGAAGAAGTTGAAAGGCATTCAATTGAAATTACAAACAGAAAGTACGCTAAGTTACAGCGGGACATTGCCGCTTACAAAGCTAACTCTGCGTACAATCATTTTATGCCTGGTAACAGGGAGTTTACCGGGAAAGTGTCATCTTTTTCAATGTTAACAAACGGAACTACAGTTACGTTGTTAACAGCAAAAATGTACAGTATAATGGTTCTGGTTTAAACTCCAATTGGAAAAAAGTAACTCAACCTCCTAATCTTGGCACTGTTATTGATACTAGGGAAGTTTTTTCCTCAGCGGATGCAATGGGGCAATCTGATAGTGTTATCAGCACCGATAACAGCGACGCAGACATAGAACAACCTAATTCCTAGAACAGTGACATTAACTCTAAGTCCGGTGATGGGGTTTCTTTAGCCCCATCTAATAATCCTAATTTTTTAGGGAAAAAGAACACTACGGTAAAGAAAACCGTTTTCACCAGGAGCCGGACATTCCTAGGCTCAAACTCGTCGGGGGACGAGATTTAACTGGACGAACTGATTGTTTTGATATTATTAATCTTACTGATACCATTTTTTCTAATGATGAATTTAATGTGTTGCGTTTGGGTTTGAATTTTGTACCTACAAATAAGGCAGACTTTGGCAGGACTGTCATTGATATAAAAAAATTTGTTAGAAAACTTAATTTATCTTATATTTTACATGACATTCCCATCAATAGTAATGTGCTTAAAAAACATTCTACCTATAATCCCCCATTGGTTCACACTATCAAAGTTTTTGAAGAAATGTGTTTGAAGGAGTTAGAAGGTTTGTTAGGGAACAAGGGTAGACACCAACATAATTTAAATTATGAAGAAAGAAAAGCTTTCAATGATTTATGCCAGAAAAATAACACACTTAGATTTATGAGAAGTGACAAGGGTGGCAATATAGTTATTATGTCACAAGAGTCTTATCGCTTAAAAATGTTGGAATTGTTGGAAAATCAGGATGAGTACGAGGTTACAACTTTGTATGACATCAAAAGGAAAGAAAGGTTAATACACTCATTCCTATATGAAGCTTTGATGTCAAATGAAATTGATTTGGACGTATACGAATTTTGTGTAACTGAGAACCCCAGAATTGGGGTTCTTTTTGGTATTCCTAAAACACATAAAAATTGTATTGATCCACCATTCCGGCCGATAGTTTCTTCTCCACACTCCATAACAGAGGGAATTTCATTGGTTATAGATGCTACATTAGGTCCTTTGGCGTCCAAACAGGATTCTTTTCTTAAAGATTCTTGGCACTTTCTAAATAAATTAAATCAATTTGCCATAACTAATGTTTTCAATTCAGAAAAACACATTATTTTTACCGTAGATGTTGTCTCTTTATTTACATGTATTCCCCATGATGAGGGGGTTGAAGCCATTCGCACTATTTTGTGTAAAAACAGTGAACACAGTACAGGACAAATTTCTACCATTTGCAGATTCTTGGATATTTTGTTACAAAACAATTATTTTTTATTTGGAGACAAATTTTACAGGCAAAAACGAGGTGTAGCAATGGGGTCATCAGCTGCACCATCGTATGCCAATTTAGTGATGGTATGGTGGGAAGAGGTTTTTTTAAGTTTATTAAAAGTTAAATTTCAAATATTGTTATACTTAAGGTTTGTTGATGACTTAATTTTTATTATTGAGGGGAATAAGAACACAGTTGATCAATTTCTTACTGAAATGAATGAACTAGGTAGTTTTTTAAAATTTACTTTAGGTAGTTTTGGTTTGGTAATCAATTTTCTAGATATTTTGTTTTGGTGGGATCAATTGGACATGAGATTCAATAGCAAAATTTATCGTAAGGAGACCTTTACGAACAGTTATGTTCACTTTCTTAGTGCTCACCTTAGACATACCATTAGGAACATTCCCAAGGGGCAATTTATCAGGGCATGTAGAATGACATCAAATGATAAAGACCTTACGGATGAAATTGAATTTATCAAGTTTATGTTTCAACAAAGGGGGTACCCCTTAAAATTGTTAAACGATACAGTTAAGGAAATTTTGGACAAGCGACAAACACATTATCCAGCAATATTGAGTTATAACAACTCTGACAACTTGGTATTTGCTTGTAACAATTCTGCAGTGGAAAAATGTTTTAACAAATGTGTTTGTTCACTGGACATGAGTATTGATGGTTATGGTATTAGGCAAATTTTAGAAAGGAATTGGAAAATCTTGCAAGGAAATCATGATATTTCCAAGGTATTAGGTAATAAGCCAAGCTTCGTGTTTAGAAATACCTATAACACTAAGAAAGCTTTGGAAAATAACAAATCTAAACAAGTGACCCATGATACTTTGAGGAAAGGTATGTTTGCTTGTAATAACTGCAATATGTGTAGGTACATAGCCAAAGGACCTGTTATAGTTATTGACAGTATTGATGAGACTTTCCAGGTGCCTGAACACGTCAATTGTGGTACAAAAGGGGTTATTTATGTTAGTTTATGCAGTACCTGTCCAGCTTTTTATGTTGGAATGACCACCAGGAGTCTCAAAACTCGCATTCGTGAACATATATATAATATTAAAACCCATGACGAAACTAATGCATTGTTCAAGCATTCTCTGGTTTGCAACAATTTTAAAAAAATTTTATTTACTATCATTGAGGTTGTGAAACCAGATATTAGAGGTGGTGATTTTAAAAATTTTGTTGAGCAAAGGGAGACATTATGGCAAATCAAATTGAGAGCTGATAAACATCCTGGCTTAAACGAGTCTATCAACATTAAATGTTTTTTAAAAAACAGTAAATTAGCTATTGATAAAAAACATTTTTCTTCCTTTTTCAAGTGATGGGTTTGCCCCCTTATTTTAATTAACAAGGATTATTTTTAGATAATTGATTAATTGCTTGATTATTCATTGGGAGTGTATTTAATGCTTGTTTTTTTTTACATTTTGTATTCTGAAGAAGTCCTCGGACGAAAGCGGTTATTAAAGAGTTTTTACTACGCTATTTCTTGGAGTCTCCTGCACCTTTTTCCACTGGTTGGTTTCCTGTTCGTTTTTCTTGGTTTACTCTGGCATGTCCATCGGCACGCTGCTGTGATTCGGGGGGACCAGTTTGCAACAGGGGGGCATCATGCCATCCAGCCCCCCGACACATGTTGAGGAGCTTGCTAGCCTCGGGGCACCTGCCTGCCTGCAAACAACACCTGGTGGACAGCATAGTAGAGGTGGGTGCTACCCACATAATGGCAGAGGACCGTGCAGGTAAGGCCACAAGGCACATCAGTAGACCACTATTGTGCATCCATCCACATCTGTAGGGTTAGAGCATGCATATGTGAAATGAAATATATATAGTCTGTTGCTGTTTTGTAGTAATAAATAGATGTGCATAATCTGTAGTATTGTGGGCTTGTACTGTTGATGTACTGGAATGCTGCATCCACCCTGTACCAATGCCACAGGTGTGGCTACTGACATCACATCTCTCACACAATAATGTAGGTCCCTCTGGTATACGTCCAAGGCAGCAGCCTGTAGCTGGTGAGTATGGTGTTTGTTCAGGTTTGCCAATATACGGGTCATGTTATGGCCAGGGTATATTCCATGCAAACATTTAACACACCTACCCATAATGCATGCTGTACATGTTCACATATTGTTGCTGTTAACTGCACTGCGTCACAGTGGTTACCATGATGGTGTATCTGAAGAGTATGTTAGACTCCTGCAATATAACATCCTGTAATTGCAAGATGTGTGCACAGAGATGAACATAATGGTGGGACAAATGGCCTACAGTAGGGACATGTCTGAAACATCATCCTTATACAGTGTTACAACAGTGTATATACCACTATTACAATGGCAACTGTTACAGATCTACACTACGGCATATCACAATACTGCAGTCCACAACCCTTACAACCTGCAATGTGGTCCTAACATGAGCAATGAATGTGTAATTTGGAATCCTATGTTAGGACAGCAAATATGGGGAATACATACCTTCACAAACACTGGAAGCATATGTGTGCATACACTCCAGATACCATATAGTGGAAGCAGCTTTTGAGGTACTGACAGCATGCATTCCTCATGAGTATGGACCTTCCAGCAAGTACAGGTCCCCAATGTCACACCAATAAATGGTCTGCTGTCCAAGATGTTTGGCCATCAAATGTGTCCACTTACCTGCAACAGAGGCAGCCATGGCTTGCGCACATCATACATGCCATGGCATGGATCCCATACCCAATGGGTAGCACCCAGGAGTTGGACATGTAGCCATACCTCACCATTGCATATACCATGGCAAACAGTGCAGACAATCATGTATGTGGTGAGGATGTATGGGACAGGATTAATGTAGAAAATAAACAGATGGCCATCCAAGACAGATGATGTCACATGTTGCAAACTGGTCATGCAGGCTGCCTAGTAACATGCCACAACACTGAGGGATTTGCAGGACTGTCTAGCAAGTAGTAGCTGTGCAGTACCCGTGTCAGCAATTGCCTGGACTCTGCATAAGTGTGGCCCATGGGTTAGGGTAATCAGATGGGACAGTTGTATCACAGGAAACATCAGCCATGCCTCTCTACAGGTAGCGTATGCATAACAGAAAAGGTCCCCAAAAGGAATGCGTTGCAATGTGTACTGGTGTACCAAGACCATGTTGGAAACCTACAGACAGTATCAATTAAGATATATGTGCTGCACAACCAACACCTCACCCCACCTCAGGCCCACCACCCTCATCTGTACCTTGCCGGTGCCAGTGTACACCTGCATGTCTGCCATTTAATAGCATGGACTAGGCTGGTACACATGGTGTTCAGTGTTTGGGACACTGCAAAATGACACGTGTAGGCCATAGCTGTCAAGCATTTGCAAAAAGGCTGAGGGTTGGGAGGGGATCTCATCATGACACAACAGTGCACTGAAGCAGAGATCCAAAGGATGCTACAAATGGCTGTATCTGCACACAGTCAAGGTCAGGAACTGTGGCAGACATAACCCTGACTACACAGCAATAGTGATGTCACTGTGTGACCTACAAGGGATTTGCACATGAGTTGACCTTGCAATCATGCAGAGTTGGGGGACATTTGTAGGGCAGACTGACCAAATACTGGCAAATGCAGATGGCCCATGCTAGTATAACCCTGCCAGGAACAGTGACTGCTGTAGTACACATAACAGTAGGTGCAGCAAACCATCATGATAAGGGCATACACACATATGCACCCACAAAGTGTATCCATCTCAATCAGCATCAGTAACCACCATTTTTAAATGCTTTAGTGTGCGCGGACCCAGTCAGCTGACTGTCTATACAAAGGAGGTCTCTCCACCCTACCGGGTCTTACCTTGAATGGCTCAGTACACTGGAAGAAATACCTCCTTGCTGAAACTCATCAAGAAAATATACTGCCTTGCCCTCGCTAGTGAAAAGAAATTGCCTAAGGTCTCTCCACCCTACCTGGTCTTACCCTGAATGGCTCAGTATGATGGAAGAAATACATTCTTGCTGAAACCCATTAAGAAAATATTCTGCCTTGCTTTCACTAGTGAAAGGAAATTGCCTAAGGTCTCTCTACCCTACCCAGTCTTACCTTGAACAGCTCAGTACGCTGGAAGAAATATCTCCTTGCTGAAACCCATCAAGAAAATATTCTGCCTTGCCCTCGCTAGTGAAAAGAAATTGGCTAAGGTTAATAACATCTGCTTTTTGTAAAAGTTTTTTATCTTATAGCTCAACTGGGTCCATAGCATGCCTTAGAAGTCTCAACTGCCCAAACAGTAAAACGGCTAATTAAATTGGTCAAGAGCAGGCTGCTAGGTTAACCTGACTGCCTTATTGTATCAGTAACTGCCCAATAACATTTACAGCCAGAAGCAGAAGCAGACCTTTTTGCCATTTTATGTGTTACAGTACTAGATGCCTGTGAAGTTTACCATTTATAAACAAGAAATGAAGTTATCTTAAGAAAATTTTGTTAAATTATCTTTTAAAAATTGAGTTAAATTACAAGACATCAAGCCCACTCACAGAAGAAATCCTGTGATTTGGGTTAGCCTATCAGAAGGCTTACTCCCTCCCCCTGACATGTTTGTAAGCGAAGTTACTTATATTCCTTGAGTAACTGCCATTTTTAAACTCCTTAGTGTGTGTGGACCCAGTCGGCTGACTGTCTTTACAAATGCAGTATGTGTACAATGAATATGAGGCTGGGTTACTGAACCCATTTCGATTTTTATTGAGAAGTCTTTGAGACCGATAGTAGATAATAATTCAGTTATACTCAGAGACACAAAACAATTTTTATTAGATTTATATGATAAAATGAAATCAGTAGATGATCATCTTCCGTATTTTCTAGTCACATTGGATGTTAAATCATTATTTACGGTTATCCCTAACCATATAGGTTTGCAGAAAATACAAGTATTTCTTACACAGTACTCTGATTTTACTACATCTAAGGTTGCATTGATATGTACATTGTTGAAACTAGTGTTGGAAAATAACCTTTTTGCTTTCCATGATAACATATATAAGCGGAAGGATGGCGTAGCTATGGGCACATCTTGTGCCAATAGCTACGCCAACCTGGTTATGGCCATGTGGGAAAGAGAACATCTCTTCCTTTTACCCAGATATCAGAAGTATGTGATTTTTTATAAACGGTTTGTAGATGACCTCTTCTTTTTATGGACAGGTAGTAAGAGAGAATTGTATCTCTTTTATGAAGAAATGAATACACTTACAGAATATCTTAAGTTTACAATGGAGGAATCAATTATTAGTATCAATTTTTTAGATGTCCACATTGAGAGGTTGAGTAGTGGACAACTCAATACAGGCATTTATAGGAAGGCCTGCTACAGGAATACCCTGTTACATAGACAGAGCATGCATCCTAGGTTTGTCTTTGATAATATTATTAAGGGACAGGCCTTTACAGCATCCAGGTTAAATCCAACACGAGAAGGGTACAATGAAGAGCTTATGAACTTGAAAGGAAGGTTATTACACAGATCATACAATGAACAAGACATAGATAATATCTATCAGAATATGGAAGAACACAGAAATGAAAGAGCCAGCCCTTATTTTTCTGATCTTGGTAGTAGATGGTATAATACACCTTCCAGTCCGGTAGTTCTAGGCAATGGAACTAAAACTATACAGAAATTTTCTATGTTTTATACTTATGATTTTAGAGACATCAGGGATATTGTTTGCAGGCACTGGCAAATCCTGATGACCGAACCATTAATTAAAGAAATAGTGGGAGAAAAACCCCAGTTTCTTTTTAGAAATAAGAAGAACTTGCATAGAATGCTTTGTTATTCTCATGAGCAGATGGATCCGAGATATCCCAGTAGAACAGGTACTTTTTCATGTAACAACTGTAACTACTGTCCCTACATTTTTAAACATATGTTTGTACATCCAGTAACCACACAATGTTATCAGTTTAACGTAGTGGCCAATTGTAATTCAGAACATATAGTATATTTAGCAATATGCACACGTTGTCCTGCGTTTTATGTAGGCAAAACTGATAGGAGGCTTAGAGATCTATCAGAGAGCATCTATATCAGATACATATTCATTCTAATACAAATGCCTTATCCAAACATATTCTTGAAGCAGAGACAGAGCATACATTTTGCTTTTTGGTGATTCAAATGAATCATTATAGTATTAGGGGTGGAGATGTCAGGAATCATATGGAAACAATGGAAGTTAAATGGATAATTCAGTTTAAAGCACATGCCAGTCCAGGGTTAAATGACAAAATTCCCCTGAAACCTGCCTTGAAGAAAAGGAGGTTGGTAGTTTAGAAAATTATGGGTTTATTACACCAGTGTTTAAAATCATGTTTTGTGACATATTTTTTTTGTTACTATGCAGATATTTATAAATATGGTAATTGTGTTATTTAGATATTTATTTTTGAGTTTTATCCATATGGATGTAATGTTATAAATATGTTTACTTACTGTGATATATTTTGAATGCATTTGACTGTGTTAGCTTATGACTTTAAGAGGAGTGCTGACTTGATTGGTATCAATTATCCAATTACCAGTTTGTTATATAGTAGTAGGTGATTTTACACTCTGTTTGTTAAAGGTTTGACAAAGCCTCTTGGCGAAAGCGCTTACCTTCACATGTGTCTGGAATAAAAGGATATCATTTTTACTTTGCCTCTGGATTTTATCTAGCTGCTGTTGGAACTTATTTTAAATCTTGTCACTGTTAGAGACTGTACTTCGAGTGCATAGATGTATGTTGAACTTTTGGTTCTGTGCTGGGTTGCTCCTGAGCGTTTATATTTATCATAGTTACTCTGCATTTTGTTGGCTACGGAGCATTTATCCCTTGGTGGGTAACATGTTTATAGGTTCATAGGTTCATACTAGGCTATCTGCCCTAGGGCATTTATAAGCCTAGCCAGAGTGTGTTTGGCTTTCGCCACCCATTTTAAATTAATTTTGCTATGCCCTTTTTCGAGGTTAGTATACTGTGCCTCTGTCTAACAGTGACACAGAAGTGATACCCGGGGTAAACCTACGATCTCCCATCCACTCATCAAGATTCCTCTTGAAGAGAGTCAATGAGGGACTCTGCCTAACCTGGACTGGGATTTTATTCCAGAGTGAAGGGAGCCTCTGGGTTATGAATCTGTCCCTCCAGCATGTCCTATTTATTTCAGTGCTGAGGTTCAAGTCTCTCGAGCACGTAGCTCGATGGGATTTGGATTTTCTGAGGTACAGCATGTCCATTAATTCCGGGTTGGACATGGCTTTATACGTCAGGCACAGATCGCCTCTGAGCAGGCGGTATGCCACTAAGTAGAGCTGGAGTTTCTTTAACCGGGCAGCATATGGCATCTGTTTGAGCCCTTTGATCCTCTTGGTGAGGTACTTTTGGGGTCTTTCCAGTTGCTGCAGGTGTCTGGTAAGGTACATTCCAAAAGGGGCATTGTACTCAATTATGGGCCTGATTAGGGATGAGTAAAGAGGCACGATGACCTCCCCTGATCTAGATGTGAATCCCTTCATGATTAGGTGGGCTATATAAAATGTTTTTCTAACCACTTGGCCACGTGGTTGTCAAATGAGAGATTGCTATCACCTTGGGTCTCCAGGTCCCTAATTACTTCTTCTGTACTTAATGGATTACCACCTATGTGGTAATTTGTGGGCACTTTGTTTTTGCCAAAGGGGATGACTATACACTTTTTGGCGTTTAGCTTGAGGCCATGGCTCTGGCACCAGTTGTCTGTTTCTATGAGGCCCTTTTGGAGGATGCTTGTGTCGGCTGGGGAGTCAATTATGGCACCCAGTTTGCAGTCATCTGCGAACTTGGTCAGCCACAGTCCTTCCATGTTGGCCTGTACCTCCGAGAAATATATACTGAACAAGAGAGGTCCCAGGACTGAGCCTTGTGGGACGCCACTTGTAACTGGTTTGGAGTCTGACATGGCTCCAGCAATTCTAACCTTGAGCCAGTTTGCAACCCATCTAGTGACATAGGGGTTTATATTTAAGCTGGTGAGCTTATCTATAATGCCCGAGTGGGGTATTGTATCGAAGGCTTTTGCGAGGTCCAGGTAGGCTGTGTGGACCACCTTCCCCTCGTCAATGGCCTTGGTGACTGTTTTCAAAGAAATCGACCAGGTTTAAGAGGCAGGATCTGCCCTTAACAAAGCTGAACTGGGTAGGATCCAGTGTCTGTAGGTCTCCAATATCTTTATTTATGAGGTCCATGATGATCCTTTCCATAGCTTTGCAGACCAAGCTAGTCAGGCTTATGGGGCGATAGTTTCCAGGATCCGTTGAGGCACCACCTTTGTGGAGAGGGACCACTGTTGCTGTACGCCACTCTTTGGGTACATATCCTGTAGTAAGGCTGAGATTGAACAGTAGTTTTATGTTTGGGTTTAGCTCTTCTTGGAGTTCATGTAGGACGCAGCCCGGGACACTGTCTGGTCCCATTGATGCTGTGTTTTTTGCTTTGGAGAGGGCAGCTCTTACCTGAACATCTGAAATGTCTGGGGGGCAGCACTCTGCTGGGATAGATATTTGCCCTTTTGGTGGGGAGGGGGGGAGAAGTTTGCGCTGAACCTGTCAGCTAGGATGTTGGCAATGTCTGTGGGTTCGATGTATTTTTTGTCATTTTGGACTAATTCTGAGCATATCTGGGAATTCCTACCCAGGTTCCTAACATAACTAAAGAAAGCCTTGTGATTATCCTTAGTGTCCTGTGCAATTTTTCTCTCGAAGCTGGCCTTAGACGAATTTATGAGTGCCCATAGTTTTTTGCTAATACTGATCAGAGATGCCTTCCCTTTTTGGGATTTTGCTCTATCATGTAGTAGCTTCCTCCTTCTATTGTATAGTTTGTTTATGGCTGGGGTCCACCAGACAGGACGTCTGCCTTTGGAGGATTGGGTCTTGGTTTTATTTGGGATTGCATGATCCATGCATTCCTGAAGGTGTTCATAGAATGTGTTTATAAAGGATTCTGTGGTCTGGGTCGTATTTTCCACAGGCTCGGGGGCTTTGAAGGATTCCACCTCGGTTTACCAGTGAGGGATACACTTCTGGTCTGGAGCATAGAGTCCCCATGTTGGTGATGATCAGGTCCAGTATGTTTTCCCCTCTTGTGGGAGTGGTAACAAGTTGTTCCATAGCATTTGAGTTTATAAATTCTAGGAACCTTTGGGCTACGGTCTTGGAGCTAGAGTAATGCTCCCAGTCTATGTTTGGGTAGTTGAAGTCGCCCAATATAATGGTGTTTGGAGAGACCTTCATATTTTCCAGTGTTCTCAGGAAGGCCGAGTGGGGTTCCTGGGTTTGGGAGGGTGGTCTGTAGCAGGCTATAAACTGGAAGGCAGTTTTACCCACTGTTAGTTGCACATGGATAGTCTCTGCTGCTTCATGCTGTGCCACCAACCTGGAGGTGTGGGTATATTTGACGGATATTGATACTCCCCCTCCTTTTGTGGTTCGGTCCAAGTTTTGGGGCTGAAAAGCATGGTATGAGGTATAAACTGGTAGTGCTGGAGTGCTCTCACGAGCCTTGAACCAGGTTTCTGTTACTGCACAGATATCCATGTTCTCCATGCTAAGGAGAGTTTTGAGTGCGTGCATCTTGAGGTTTAGACTTCTGGAGTTGAGTAGCATTACTCTTAGTTTCTTATCCCTTGTGATACCTATGGAGGTGGGTTTGTCTTTTGAGCCTTGCCTAAAAAAGGCACTATGTGGGGAAGCAAGAGCCTTTGCCAATATCCGACAGCCCAGGGGTGACAGGTGCAAGCCGTCCCTAGCGAAGCATCGTGGCTTGTCGAGCATGTCATCCGAGGCTGACAGGCATTGGATCCCCTTTGAATGACACCAATACTTAAGCCAATTGTTGAAATTGATCATCTTGTCTTCATATTGTGGCATCATTCTTGGTGAGGGTAAGATGCTACTCTAGGTCAGGGTCATACCGGCCTGGGCTACATGCTCAGAGAGCTCCTCTATGTCTCTTTTCATGTAGTCCAGGGAGGTACGTCTCAGGTCATTCACACCAGCATGGACAATGACCGAGTCATATTTGTACTTGCCTTGGAGTGACCTGAGTGCTTGTGTTATGTGGCGGATCCTAGCGCCTGACAGGCAGCTCACCGTGACCTTCTCCTTGTTCAGCCTGGTGAGCGGGACGTCAGTGTGCCTGACGATAGAGTCACCTATTACAAGTGTATTAGGTGTGTTGTTTAGCCTTAAGAGCTGTGACTGTTCGGCACACTAGCTTTGTGAGCAATGTGTTGCACGTGTTTTGTTTTGGGGTAGCGGTTGCTTGGGTGTCTGCTTTGGAGGTCTCTGCTGCTTAGGCAGATTTTTATTTAGAGCCTCCGAGTATGTTTTTGTGTGTTTATGTGTATGGTTTACTGTCGTGGTAGATCTATGTGAGACTGGAATCGTAGTGAGTGTGGTTTCCTTCTCCTCCTGAGTGGTTATGCCAGTACTGAGTTGAGAGAGCTTAGCCTCCAGTTTGGCTATACGGTTGCATCTCTCACATGTGTTGGAATTTGTTGGGAGGAGGAGAGGGTTGTCTGTGTACATGAGGCAGTTGTAATATTGCCTCAAGATTCCCAGATTCACCAGCTGGACTGGAGAGGAGATTGACAACTGACCTTTGGACATGCTAGAATAGTATTGGGAATTCCTTTATAATTGAAAAAAGGGCCAATGGGGAACAAGGTACTCAAGGGGAGTTTGTGAGGGTGTAGTGCTTTTATTTTTTTAGTGCTGACTTATACAATTGCTTTAGTGAGCAAGTGCCAGGTAACTTAACTGCAATGTGTTATTTTCAGTTTAATGAATATGACATGTTTTACTAAGTTGTAAGAATGAGTTTTTAACTACAAATACTTAGAGACTATTATTGAAGTGTGCTATTGATAGCTACTGGTTTAAAATAGCCAGATAACATCGCAAACCCTGCAATTCATAACAACTGCATAAAGGTGCAAGATAAGCATAGGGAATCAATGTGATTGCATGTTACTGCATAACTGCAACTAGCGGCTTATGACTAAGGATTTTCCTCTTGAGCTGCTGCAGTATACTGTTTAAAGAATCACTGAATTGTGTTACAAAGTTGTTTGATGTTAACTGCTCTTGTGCCTTAAAGTGGAAGCCCTACCAGTTGATTTACTTATATAATGATAGTTCCCTATCTGTGTACATGCTCTAACTGAATATCCATTATCAGATCTCTCCACCCTACCCAGTCTTACCTTGAATGGCTCAGTAGGTTGGAAGAAATACCTCCTTGCTGAAACCCATCAAGAAAATATTCTGCCTTTCCCTTGCTACTGAAAATAAATTGCCTAAGGTTAATAACATCTCCTTTTTGTAAAAGTTTTTTACCTTATAGCTAAACTGGGTCCATAGCATGCCATAGAAGTCTCAACTACACAAACAGTAAAATGGCTCATTAAATTGGCCAAAAGCAGGCTGCTAGGTTAACCCGACTGCCTTATTGTATCAGTAACTGCCCAGATAACAACATTTACAGCCAGAAGCAGACCTTTTTGCCATTTTATGTGTTGCAGTACTAGATGCCTGTGAAGTTTACCATTTATATACAAGAAAAGAAGTTATCTTAAGAAAATTGAGTTAAATTATCCTTTAAAAAATGAGTTAAATTATAAGGCATCAAGGCCACTCATTGTAGAAATCCTGTGATTTGGATTAGCCCAGCTCCACTCGCCCTGACGGGCTCGCTCCACACCCCGTCCTGCCCCCAAATCTCACCCACCCCTAGTAGTGCTAAATTTATAATCACCTTGCCACTCCCCCTCATCAGAAATAATCAGCTTTCCCCCTATTCATTCATTGGCCCCACTCCTACTACTCAAACTCTCTCCAGCCTCTTACTCTAAACTAATAACCCTACCAACCCTAGTGTTAAACAAGCTTTATTTAAATATCTCTATAATGCCTCCACAAACCTTCACCACTCCTACTAAATCAGAGCCTTTTTACTGGCTAATACCCCCACTAATCACTCTCTATCTTCTCACAGCTTATGCATTTCAATACCTCCCAGGCTCTCACTACCCCAGATCCAAAACCAGCACTCCTAATCTATTGATTAACCTTAATCAACTACTACCCCACCTCTCATCAAACTCTTCTAATGCAATAACTCAACATCCCATTTGAGTCACATATATTAACCCTAGAAATAAATACCATCACAAACTCTTAATAAAACTCCAGAGACTTGCAATAAGATTACAACCTAACCTCGTAGTTTATTTTATTTTTTTATTTTATTTTATTAACATTTGTTAACTGGGTTAGTCAATCTGTAATGGATTAGTAATGGATGGGGACATGGACCCTAACCCAGGCCCAAGCCCACCTGATGCTACCAGCCCCACAAATATCACCCCTACTAGCCTGTGAAAACCAAACAAGCCCTCATACTCACTCCTAGTCTGTCACCTAAACATTAGAAGTATAAATAAGAAAATTCATTACTTACATGCCCTCTTGGATGTACATTCCCCTGATGTACTGTACCTTTCCAAAGCCTGGTTCAAACCTACCACTGATAATGAGGTTATACCCCAGGTTATAACATATTAAGACTAGATCGCATCTCTAGGAAGGGGGGGTAGCCATCTTGTATAAATCCACTAGAAGTAACCAAAACTAGTACTCCACATGCCTTGCTAACTGACCATGCAGAAATACTCATCACTAAGTTACAAATCAATAAACACAAATCTATAAACATTGTGTGTGTCTATATTCCTCCAAGTAACAACACAAATACCTTGGAGGGCATCCTCCAATGGCTGTCCATTAATTGTTCTCAAGAAACTATTATTCTTGGGGACTTTAATATTGACTGGAACACCTTTTCTTCGGACTTCCCCACCACCCATATAAATTTGCATGGTTTCTCCCAGATCATATCTTCCACTACCAGAATCAGTAAGCCTAACAAAAAAAGAAAGTATCCTAGATTGGATACTAATAAACAACCACCCCCATATATATAAAGCAGGCAACCTACATGAGGACATCAGTGATCACTTCCTCACCTATATACTCAGGAAAAGAAATGACATCCCTCAACAAACCACCTTCAAAACTATTAAGACCAATAAGAACTTTGTTCAGACTAAATTCCAAAATGAACTTAAGTCGTGACTGGAATGACCTAAAACTGCTTCCACTAGATGAAGCAGTCTTGTACTTTAACTCTAAATTTCTTGCTATCTTGGATAACCATGCTCCCAAACATACTATCAGAACCAATAATAAAGTAGCACCATGGCTGTCAAATGATACTAGACAAAAATCATATGCAGAAATAAAGCATGGGCCTCCTGGAGAACCACTAAATCCCCAAAAGACCACCTCATATATATAAACAACTAAGGAATGATACAAAAAAGTCCATTATGCTAGACAAAAAAAACTACTACTGTAATCTGCAACAAAAGCACCAAAATCATCCACAAAAATTTTGGTTGGGCATAAATAAACTTCTCCACCCAGGACAATTGTCCACCCTACCCGCTTGATTACCCCTCCAAAAACCTCCAAAAATTGTTTCTAACACCTTCAACACTTTCTTTACAGAAATTGTGCAATCCCTTGCCAACAAACTATCTCCCACTAGCCCAAGTTCTACCAATCCCACACCCAATAATCACACCCTCTTCAAGTATGAGCCAGTACCAACATCTTTTATTAGGTCCCTACTCAACAAACTGAAACCCACCACCATTTTGGCAGACCTACTACCCGCAGAGTATCTCCAAAAAGCTGCTAATGAAATAGCATACCCCATTTCAATACTAATCAATAGAACTGTTTTTGAAGCTTATATCCCCTCCATCTGGAACATCACCCACATTATTCCTCTCCATAAAGGGGGAAATTCCACTAAACTCTCAAATTACAGGCCTATAGCCATCCTGTCACCCTTGGCTAAAATTATGGAAAAATGTATCCATAAACAATTCCTAGCCTATCTTAATCAGAACAATCTCCTAGCCCCCACCCAGCACAGATTTAGACCTTGCCATAGTACAACCTCAGCCCTTCTTTCCTTCTCTCATACAATAAATCAAAACTGTAATAACAACAAGCTCTCTTCAGCCCTCTTTCTAGACCTTTCCAAGGCATTCGACATGGTAAACCACCAGCTACTCTTAGGGACACTAAAAACACTCTCTATAGATAACCTAGCAATTAGCTGGTTTCATTCTTATCTAAGTGGCAGACAACAAGTTGTACTGTGGAAAGATAACCTATCTTCCCTTTTACCAATCACCCTTGATGTCTCCCAGGGGTCTATATTAGGCCCCCTCCAATTCTCCGTCTTCATTAATGATCTGCATAAAGTCATCCCAGATGCAACATGTATTCAATATGCAGATAACTCAACCCTAATCTGCGCTGCCACCTCCCACACAGACTAACAATCTTTATCCCAAAACACCTTCAACAAAGTAGAGAACTGGCTCACTGGTCGCTGTCTACTATTAAACCCAAATAAAACCAAGCTGTTACTCTTCATCCCCACTCGCAAGGTCCCTTTACCATCTCTCACCATAACATCTAACAATGGCCATAATTTCCCCAGAACCTAGTACTACACTACTAGGAGTAATCATAGACAACAACCTTAGGTTTGATGCTCACATCAGCAAAACTATTAAAACAGTTAATAAGAAACTAGGCTCTTTATATAAGATTAAACAATTCTTAACCACATTTGCTAGGACTGCGATTGCCCGTACACATTTGCTATCAACCCTTCTTTATGCTTCATCCATCTTCGCAAACCTAAGCAAATCTGACCTCAATAAACTTACTAGCTGCTATAATAATATTGCCAGATTTGCCACAGGATCAGCTTATAGAACCCATCACTGTCAAAACCTTAAATCACTAGGCTGGCTAGAACTACCCTACCAACTTCAATATAACCAATTAATAGTTGTTCACAAAGTTCTCTACCAACCAGATAGAACACCCATACTGAAAAATATTATCACTCCCTACAGTAACCTAAAAACACTCCACTCCTCCAACAGAACGCTAGTAAAAACTATTAAATCCAACAATTCAGCTGGTGAATCACTATTTTCCAACTCTGTTGGCAAAACCTGGAACTTACTTCCCGCAGAACTTTCTAGAGTTCCCTCCTTAACCCAATTCAAAATATCTCTTAAAAAACACCTAAAAATGCATTGGCTTTGTCCCTGTACACACCCTAACTAATCCCTACTCAAATATCAACTATAAATGAAAATCTTATTACAGGAAGAAACTTTCATTGTATTACTCTGATTCAGTAACTGTTTAGAAAACTGAGTATATGTCTCTTACCTACCGGAAAGTACTAAAGTAAAGATGATAACTTGACACAACCATGTACTACTAAAATGTATGAGAACCACTAAAAATGTATGTGATCTCCTTTAACAGTTAATAATTTCCACTTATTTCCTGTGTGTATTCTAGAAAATCTTGAACGTGTGTATCTATTGTTGAACGGGTTCCTATCACATAGTCAAACTTGTATAAGTTCGAAACCCATATGGTCAAGACCGTAAGTTTGAACTTGTACAAGTTTGAGCGTTTAAACAGAAATCTCCGTAAGGGGAGGTTTCCGTTCATTTCAATGTGGTGCAATCTCGGAGTTGGTATATTTAAGTAGCAGGGGTTGTGCAGAGGGGCTTGCCCCCCATTTTACAACAGTTTATTTTGTTTTTACTTTTTTTTATCACTAGTCGAAGTTTTGTAACTTCGAACGGAATGGTTCGAACATTCCATGTTCGAAGTTATAAAACTTCGACTATGTGATATAGACCCATCGTTGAACAAATGTCCATTTTGTAATATTTCACAATCAAAAACAAAAGCAGGAGGCGAGGCAGTCAGAAATAGCACCAAAACTCCAAGTCCAATGGTAAGTTGAACGCAGCTTTATTAAAATCCAGTAGCGTTTTCGCTTCTAAAAGAGTTGCAGCTTCTTTTATACGTTTTTTTCCCTTCCGCATGACATAACTGCTCAAACAGGGACTACTCTAATATAGGTGATAATCCACTTAAACAGGGAAATTTTTTCCCCCAAAGCGTAACACTATAACGTAATGTGTGTAGTGAGGTGAATATTGGGTATATCTCTGAACTGCTATGATATAGGCCTGCCAGGACTTCCCCTAAGGGCGAAAACGGTGGGTACTTTAGGATTATCACCTATATTAGAGTAGTCCCTGTTTAAGCGGATTATCACCTATATTAGAGTAGTCCCTGTTTGAGCAGTTATGTCATGCGGAAGGGAAAAAAATGTATAAAAGAAGCTGCAACTCTTTTTTAGCAACAAAAACGCTACTGGATTTTAATAAAGCTGCGTTCAACTTACCATTGGACTTGGAGTTTTGGTGCTATTTCTGACTGCCTCGCCTCCTGCTTTTGTTTTTGATTGTTTTGCTTCACTTCAACAGTTTCTCTATTGTATGTATACATGTAATATATGTCTGGGGCTTTTCTCCTCGGGCCTCCGCTGAAAATGGACCTATATCCAGTCAGACATTCCCTGTTAACAAATGTAAAATAAAATAAATAAATAAATAAAATCTGCACAACTAACACATTTGTTTGACACTGCATTTGATTGCACAGGTCATATGTCACATATCAGGTTCATGTAATGTTAACATATGCAGTAATGTGGTCCCATGGCATATCAAGGAAGAGGGCGTCATATCAGTAAGGGTGTGTACACTCCCCATAGCCACAGTAATGTTTGAAGGTTGTCAGTGTAATTGTATCGTATTGGCCATACATGCACCGCTGATGATGAGATCTGTAAATCAGACATCAGGCATTCACAAATGACATTTGTCCACATATCATTCCAAGTATGTGTCGGAAAAACACATAGGGGCTGTGAGCAGCAGAGCAAACATAACTGACACAATAATACACATTCAGCAATGGTGTGTACACCTGTGAGGTATGGTGCACAGTACATGCCAGGGTGCTGAACAGGTGCACAGCAATACTGTGTACATGGGTGCAGTGTGTTCCAGGGGAAGGGGCATCACCTACTAACACAACCCATGCATCAGAGATGTATAATGTTGCTAGCAGGGATTGACTATAGCTGCACTGCATGTTGTTGAGAGCCATATGTCATGCATGTTGACAGATGGGTAATGGGAGGTCTGTGTGTAATATCTTTGTGCAACCTCACCTGTAAGTGTGTGGAGGTGGGGGGGGGTTATTTTGTCTGTAAGTGCAATCTGGTGGAGTGGAGGGGGGTGGATGTATGTAGGATGTGAGTGTGTATGTGTGAGTGTTTGTGTGTGTGTGCCCATGTATGCACATGAGTGAGTGTGGCGTTGTTCATACCTCTCAACTGCCCTTTGAAATCGTGCAGTACATGGACATGGACAGACACATGAGACACCAGGAATACTTTTCTGACGTAATCTCAGGACAGCTGATAGTATAAGGTCTGCAGCATGGAACATGCATTGTGAGGGAAACTAGACACCAGGGATACTGTTATAATTGCAACTAGCAGAAAGATGAAAGAATACCCATGTATGCAGCACTACAGATGCATTGGGGAATTACTAGACAACACCAGAGAATGTTTCCAAATATTACTGTAGCCCACATAAAAAGTTAATAGAGCAACAGATCTTGCATCTACTGAACAACAGTTACGTATGACACTCCAGTGTGTGACATTATTGAGTGACTGTAGTAGCCCCTAACATATGGGGGGGCATGCTCAAGACATCTGGAAAAACCCAGGGTGAACACTGGATGACATCAGGGAGTCTTTGAAAAAACAACTCCAATCATGTCAAAGAGGTAATGGAGTAACAGGTCATGTTTTGTGATCACTTTTCTAGGCAATTACAAGAATGATATGTTAATGATTGGTATTATTGACTGTAATTATCCAAGACTGATGCAGGATGGGGAAACTTAACCGAATAAACTAGGGACAGCCTGTAAACTCAGGGACAGGTAAGTAGTATGGTGGAATGTGAGGGTGTGTGTGTGTGTGTGTGTGTGTGTGTGTGTGTGTGTGTGTGTGTGTGTGTGTGTGTGTGTGTGTATACTGTTAAGCAATGACGTACAGGTCTTAAAGTGCATTTCTTGTTTTCCCCTCAGAGTTGGCAAGGTGGGTTATGGTCCCTCCTGCAGGCAATCTGATGTTGGTGTCCATACAGACACTGAAAATTATGATAGGTGTGTTAAGGCACAGGCAGGGTTGTCAGAGGCTGAAGCTGCACCATCATTTGACATCGCACTATTATCCACCCCATCCTCGCACACAGTCACAATGCCTATACATACCCCATCACCAGTGGCCATAGCAGAGGGACAGTTGGTGGTTGGTGGCATGGGACAGGACAGTGTGGTATCTAAAGCATGTGTGTCTGGACACAGCAGCCATAGCCAGATGTCCGGTGGGGTACCACATAGGCAGATGTACAGGAGTGCTCATTGGAGGGCTGCTGGTTATCATGCCCCTGACAGAAGTGCCACAGCTGGTACCACCAGACGCATGTTTCAGGCTGTCATGGAGGCGCAGACACATATGGAACGGTACACCAGACAGGCTCTGAGGCTGCAGAGGGCTACTCATTCAGATGTCACTGACAACATCCGTAATCTTGCAGGTGCCCTCTGTTATTTTACAGAGTTCATTGATAGACGGTTGGGTGAGATGGTGGGACTACTTGACCGTGGAATGTCCATGCTTGAGCCTGTGGTGGGAGTGGTGCAATGACCATGGGGACCTAGGCCAGCAACACCAACAGCTGGAGGTTGACGTGGATGTGCAAGGACACCAAGCCACTCCCACAGTGGCAGTACCAGCCCCAGCACTGCAGGGGGGCGCTGTCCACACCACACCACAGCAGGCCATGTGCACATGGCCCTGGCCAGTCCCAGGAGGGACCTGGTTCCAGTGGACATATGTCATCATCAGGGGAGAGTACCATATTGTGGCTTGTACCTGGATGTGCCCGTGGAACCCTGGCAGGCAAAGTTCTCATGTCCATGGCTGGAGGTGGTGAACTGCACACCCTGCCAGGTATGGTCTGCAGCTGTCAAACAAACACCTGTATAGGGCAGCCACATGGCAGAACTGTGTGCATGCATACTCATACTCAATACAAACACAGCTAGGGCAACCCCAAACCTACACACACCACATCACCACAGCCATATCAATAATTAAAGCCTCTCATTCACACACATGGTGTCAAATGTATGGCTCAGCATAGGTCTCTGGCAAACCAACAACACACCCTGTGCATATGATGATACCTGTGGCACATCCCTAACTTTGATGCAGGGACAGGCTAATATGGTTCTGATGCACACGGTGACTGTACTACAGTCTACCAATGTAATGCTGTGTAATATGTTGTCAGCAGTAAAGTTTAATTCTTACATGTCAGGAAGTGTAGCTGTCCAGCCATGATGCATTATAGCTGTTATTAACACTGAGTGATTGTGGTCTCCATAATGTAATCTGTTTGTGTTGTAGGTGTCCATGTGTAAGCAGGAGGATGATCTGCTGTTGTATTCTACAAGGGGTATGGCACTATGGTGACACCTTGGCTGTGCCATATCCTGGGTACAAGTGAACACATGCCACAGGTCTGTATAACAGGTCTGTATAACAGTTATTGCGTGTGCCACATGGCTGATAGGTCTGAGGGGGGTGTATACAGGTGAGTGCATGGTGGCTGCTGTTAGCATTCCTTCTACAGTGGACAGTGGTAAGTGTACTGGGTGGTACACACCACATGTTTGTGTATAACACATACAGAGGCTTTGGTGTTGATGCAATACACACACAATACTGTATACATGGATGTATGTACCTGTGGAAGGAACACATTGTAGCCTATGTAATTCCACCAAGCCAGAATAGGCACAACAACACATTGGAGAATAAGCAGTCTGCTAGTTTAATGTCATTGACAATGGTACTGGCAGGGTATATGTCCCCTTTCCCAATGTAGTGCAATCCTCAAATCGGTAAACATAGGTG
>NC_056741.1:474506457-474553957 GCF_019279795.1 Protopterus annectens | reverse complement strand
GTGCCTCACCCAACAGTTCAAGCAACTTCTTTCGAGATACAACAAACCAGTACCAACATTCAGTTCAGCAGAGCATCTTATTATTTTCCTAAAAATAAAAAATATAAACCAAAATGTATTACTGTTCTTTACATCCCTCTTGTCAACAATACAGCTACACTGGAGGATATCCATAACAATTACAAAGAAAAAATACTACTAAGGTGATGCCAATATCAATTGATTGGACATAACCTCAAACTCCCCTACATCCAACATGAACTTATATGGTTTCATATAACTAATTAATAGCCCCAGATATTATAGCAAGATATCAAACTCCTTATTAGGCTGGATCCTAGTATCAGACCTTAGTAGATTCTCCACCACAGGTACAATTTCAGACTCTCTCAGTGACCATCCTCCAGTCTATACAACCAGACATCTCACACATCCACTTAAACAGTATGTTTATAAAACATACAACCTGTCTAAATTTAATCCAGAAATATTCAGTACTACCCTCTCATTTGTTAACTTGACTATCCTAAAAATTTTCCCTTTAGGTGTTGCTTTAAATTAATTCAAGAATATTTCCTAAATATTCTAAATAGCATTTTTTACTGTGTTATCACTAAGGTAATCAATATTCTAGATTCTAATAGCCCATGTAGTTCTTGCCTGTCTAATTTTATCAAGCACTTCATGAAATGTGCATAGCACTGTATCAATATATGATCAAAACTAACCTAGATATAACTAGAAATCTTAGTGTTATGTTGAATTTGAATTGTCTAATTTGTGATAACTGTTAGTAAAGACTTTAATTTCTTGGCCATTGGTTAATGAAAGGGTGCATATGTGACTCTGCTTTGAAACTAGTGCTTTGCCCCAGAACTGAGCTTTGCCACTAAAGTGGCTAACATATGGCTCTGCTTGTTTTATTGAAGACTACTTTCTGCTTTATTTCATCTATTGCTACATTTTTGTGATGTTTGTGACAGCCGGTCACTTCTCATATCAAATTATTAGGGATGGATGGATTCAAAGATGGCTGCCATGCTGTAAACACTGCTAAACTGCAGCTCTTCAATTAACCGGAGGAAAATCTCTGATCTGAGTGGGTATCAGGAGGTTTAAACATCAAATTGACGATAAAAAGTTGCATTTATACTTACCTAATCCAAAATCAGTTAAAAAAGTGGGAAAAAAAGTATTTATCCATCAGGATTACAAGTGAGTACTTTGCTCTGAAGAGAGAAACAAACAAAGGACCATGTGCTTTCTTTATTCTGCCTTTCTGCTTGGGGAAAGAAAAATCTTGCAACAAGGAAGAACCATGGAAACAACTACTACTAAGACAAAGTTGTCAGAACTACAGTCGCCAGTAAAGAATGGAACTGCTTGAAAAACAAAGGATTACTAGACAGCAGGAACAACAGAAACCAGAAACTAGATCCAGGACTGATCAGCCACTAAACATGGAGGATATCAAACACGCTTTACTACCTATACAGGAAGCTCTAAAGGACTTGACCTCACAAATACAAACATTTGGAGTTTTATGCAATCAATTGCTTCAGAGAATGGACAAAACTGAGACCAGAATTTCTGAAATAGAGGACAAAAGTGACATGCTGGAGAAAAAATCAAAGGTATGTGATGTGGATGTACAAGCCATGCAAAATAAACTTATTGATTTAGAAGCAAGGTCTAGAAGAAATAATATTATTATAAGAGGAATCTCTGAAAACATCCAGTATGCAGAGCTAATACCAGCCATAACACAAATATTTGAAATCCTGTTAAATGATGCTGATGGGGTGAAACAGATTGTAACAGAAAGGGCACACAGAGCGTTGAGATAGGTACAAGCTTCTACTATGCCTAGACCTGTATATGTTAAGATATTGAACTGTCAAGATGTTAGCAAAATACTGTTTACTGCAAAAAAATGGTGGCTATGTTATGTGGAAAAATGTTAAAATATTTCTGGCTCAAGATTTACCATTACAAGTAAGGCAGGCTAGACAGTCTTTATCTGCTTACTGTAAATTTCTGATTGATAAACAAATTAAATTCCAGATGAAATACCCCAATATGCTTACATTTATGGTGGATGGCACTAAATATTCTGTTTCCAATAAAAATCAGGCAAAACAAGTGTTTCTGAAAGTTTTTAAAGTTCTACCTGCATCAGAGGGCTGAAAAGAACTTCCATTGAGACTGGCATGTTCCTGTAGTCAGATCCAGCATGTATTTTACCTCAAGGCTTTTCTAATCCTTTGTTTCTTCACTAAACTGTTCAGGCCTCTGAAAAAGCAATAAAACTGTTTGTTTATGCTAATCTGAGGGTCTGCTGTCTGGTTTCCAGACTTTTATAACCTCCAAGGTCTATTTCCATTGTGTGGTAAACAGAAAATGCCTGGATTTCAACTGAGAGTGTCGATTTGGATGTAACACTTCCTGTGGTCCTGCTGTGAAAGAGGTCCCCCGTTGTGAGCATTTCTGATGGTTTCCTGGCTTGAGAAGACAAAGAGAACTGAAAATAATATGTTAATTTTCTTTTTATAACGAAATAACATTACAGTATGTACTTAAAGCACATAATAACATGTACTTTTACTATTTTTTTCTTCTTTTATAGGTGTGAACCAAAATCGTTTTTTTTTTACTATATGCAGTGAGTGGCAGGCACTGTGTAGGGTACAGATTTAAAATGTAGGATGCATTTTTTTTTTCTCTCTTCTGTAAAAAGTTTATGTACATAATGATTGCAACAAAACAGATACTTAAGGTAGGATAAAATAAGTACCCAATCTACTAAAACTTTCCTTTACACAGTAATAACCTTAGAAATTAGATTTGTTTAACTAATAGTTAAACCAAAGCTGTAGTTAAGTAGCGGTGTTTGATAGGGAATGTGTAGTTTAGACTTTGATGTAGATATGCTAGAATATATAGGTTGTAAGTTTAGGAAATGTTTTAAATGTTATTACCTGAAGTTTTTCAATGTGTTGGTGTGTTTAACCTTGTTTATATTTTCTCTTATACAAAACCTATATAAATCCTGGTCCAGGGGTAAAGTGGGTAAGCACTGGTTAGGGACGGGATGTAGGAAATGCTTCCAGATTAGATATAGTGTACAGTTAATGCATGTCAATTTGATAATTTCCCTCTTATATTGTTATTTGATACCAAGACCTGCGAATGTGGGAGTTGAACTCATGGAATGTTAAAGGGCTCCAGAACTTGAAGAAGAGAAAGCTGTTGCTACACATATTATTACAGGACAAAGCACTGTTTGTATTTCTACAGGAAACACATTTGATGAATGAACAATGGAATGATATTAGAAAAAAGAACTGGATTAGAGAGCTAGTGACATCAGAAGGTAAGACAAACAGTGCGGGAGTGGCTATAATTATCAAAACCCAATACAAAGATAGGATTTTAGACTCCAAAATGGATCCAAATGGGCGATGGTGTTATGTGATTTTATCGGATAATGCATTTGATAAACCTATCCTACTTTTGAATATATATGCCCCATGTAATGATCAACACAGTTTCATAGCATCATTATATCCAATATTAACACAATATGATGGTTATTATTTTGTTGTGGGTGGGGACTGGAATACCTATCAAAATCCAAAGTTGGATAGGTCTTGTCCACAAAGAGCATTTAATAAGCAGGCCGGGATAGCATTAAATGATTTTAAGGAAGATTTTCAATTATATGACCCCTTTTCTTATTCACAAGATATTAATAATGCAAATAAATACACCTTCTATTCACCATGCCACAAAATGTGGGCTAGAATAGATTACTTTTTGATATCTAAAGCACTAGCAATTTAGAACCAGTGGTGGTTATACATACTCGTCATCTATCAGATCACTCAAAAATTTCGTTAAAATTTTCTAAAGATTTAAAAGACACAAGAAGGCATAGGGGTTATAATTGGTCACTCAACCCAAATCTTTTAAGTAAAAAGAGATAGCAGACGAATTATAAAATATTTGAAAGAATTTACAGATAGCTTGAAGCTCCAAAACATACTCCTGACATTGAATGGGCGACAGCTAAAGCTCAAATTAGAGGATTTCTTATACAAAAAGCCTCATATTATAAGAAAATTCATAATAGTGATATTCAAAAACTAGAAATAAGAATAAAACAACTTGATAATGAGCTGATTCAGAATTTTAACGCTCAAACTGAGGAGGAAATGTTGAAGCTTCAAAGGGATCTCTTTTTGCTTCATAATAATAAATTAACACTTCAAGAACATAGGTGTTTAGTGAAATATGCTAATAATGTTCAAATACCATCAAAAGCACTGGCAAGGATTATAAATCAATCAAAAACAACTGGATATATTTCGGAAATACAGTATAACGACACAATATATTCTAAAACTGAGGATATTGTTGAAGTTTTTGGGAAAATCTATACTAAGGTGTATGAGGAGCAAACTGATAGGTCTCTACATAACCAGAATAAAAGTTTTCTGCAAAAAATTAACTTTCCAGAATTAGAAGAGAGCCTGCAAAGTGACCTGATTAAACCTATTTCTAAAGAAGAAATAGTATATACAATTCAACATATGAAAGCACATAAGTCGCCAGGGCCTGATGGTATTACAGCTGAATTTTACAAAGAGTTTGCTGATAGTTTGGGAAAAGAATTGTCTCATGTATTTAATTATATAACTAAAAATAAAATTAGTGACCCCCACCTCAATGCGTCAAAAACAATTTTCATACATAAAACCAATTCAGATCCCCTTAACCCAGATAATTACAGACTAATAGCACTAATGAATGTGGATATGAAAATTTTAACATCAAATATAGCATCGAGACTAAAGAAGGTTTTGATATATCTAATTTCTAAGGAACAAGCTGGATTTATGGCAATTAGACAAACTAGCGATAACACACTTACACTGCATAATATGATGACGTATGCTAAACAAAACAACTTTAATATCTATGCTCTTATAATAGATGCCCAGAAAGCATTTGATAGAGTAGATATAAAGTTTTTGTTTTATGTGTTACCCTATTTTAACTTGCCCCAAGAATTCATTCAGATACTACAAATATTATATAGTAATCCATACACTACGCTATACATCAATAGGACTTATTCTAACAGAATACAGATTAAAAATGGTACTCGTCAGGGTTGTCCCATGTCCCCCTTATTGTTTAACCTATATCTAGAACCCCTATTTTTATATATCAAACAAAATTTGTATCATAATGCACCAATAATTTATAGGAATAAAATATTAATGTCAGCATTCACCGATGATCTTATTATTTATTGTACAACCCCAATTTCGGACAGTGAAAAGATATTAAAGCTCATAAACGAATTTTCGGTAGTTTCTAATTATAAAATTAACTTGCAGAAAACAAATATCTTCCCGTTAAGAACCCCAAAACCTTTTTCATTAATGGCCCTGATGGGGAAGTTAACATGTAAAGAAAATATTAAATATTTGGGTATCAACTTCTCTATGGATAATAAGGACTTTTATAACAATAATGTTAAACGAGTATGGGAACACATAATAGCTGATTGTGACAGATGGAAGAATTTAAAACTACGGTATTAGCAAAAGTATCAATAGTGAAAATGAATATACTACCACGAATGTTATACATATTTAGGTCTGCCCAATTATCAATTTCAAAAACAGTTGTTAAACAAATGCATAAAGATCTAGCTAAATTTATCTGGAACCCAAAAAGAACTAGAATATCTTATGAGAAATTAATGACCCCTAAAACAAGAGGGGGACTTGAGCTAACAAACTTTGAAGCATATTATTTGATTGTAAACGCTAATCAAATTTTAAGAATTGCTAATTATGATGTAACGAATACAAAATGGATACCAACTTGGGTGGTCTTGAATCATAAGCATATTTTGGATAGGAAAATAAATCCTAAAGCATTACCCTTTTTGGACAAAATTAGTCTGATAAAATATGGGGTCATGGACCACATAATAACCTGTGTCTCATCTTTGCAAACTTTATTTCAGTCCGTAGATTTATTGCAATATATGATGGTTCTTCAACCTTTCCACAGGAATCCTAATTTTAAACTAAATAATCAGCTGATCGATCTCAGCAAATTTCCATTAATAGTTAATCTGACTCTATTTGATGTTTTTAATAAACTTGACTTATCGGCTTTACAAATTAGACAGGAAATAAATCTACCTAGAAGTTACATTGTTATAATGAGACAAGTTAAAGAACTTGCCTTGAGCTATTTTAGGAACTTTAAACCTGCAGCGGGATTTGTGGATAAGTGCTCTGAATTGTGGCAAGCTATCCAACAAGACACTAAATTTATAGCAACTGCATACAAATTAATTAAGGATTTGAAATTTCAGGACAAAATTTTGCTTTCAGAGTATTGGGTAAACAAAGTAACAGTAACAGACAATCAGATATTAAAAGCAATTGATATAACTAGGAAATCAGTTTCTTTTCAAAAACTGATGTACACGCAATTGATGATTTGGAACAATGCATATTACACACATCTTAGATTACATAAATTTAACCCTAGGAATTCTCCAATTTGTCCATACTGTGCAGATCAAACAGCGGATCTTCTTCATATGTTCTGGAGTTGTAAATGCGTATATAAACTTTGGAACTCTCTTAAAGTACAACTGCAAAAGATGGGTTATCAAAGTTCTACACTGTCATGGGAATTTATGATTCTACACATTCCTCCAAGAGAGCTTTCCAGATCGCAAACTATTATTTGTATGAATATTTTTGCTGATGAAACTCTATATAGCCACAAATTGGCTAGAACCACATAAGACATCATGGAATAATTTTAAGCTTGTGGCTATAAAACATATACTAGCACATAAATTACTTCTGAAACAAGCTAACAAAAATATTAATAACCCGAAAATATGGGAAAAGGTCTTCAATATTATATTAGCATGATACTGATTTTAGGAATATATTAAATATAGGAAGCATTTCATGTAGATATTGTATAAATGGTTTGTAGTAGTTATAGTGTATTATGTGTGTGATGTTTATTGTATTTTTGTAATGTTTTTGGAAAATATATTTCAATAAAAATTTATTATGGAAAAAAAAAAGAAAACAAGAAAATGTATTATGTATCAGGAAACAGGCCAGCCGAGCAGTTCTATATACTTTTCTAATATTGCTAAAACAAATTCAGACTTACTGCTTTTTATTTTCTTATTTATGGCATGCTTGTGCATTCTCCAAGTGTTGATGAGAAATGTAGAGATAAAGAGATGTGTTAGTGCAGAAATGTAAACAAATAAACAAGGATTGTGGTTTGCCTCAGTGAAAAAAAAAAATTATTAGGGATGATATTGGATGATAATCTTAAATTTGACCTACATATACAAAATTGCATAAAAAGTCACCAAAATCAAAGGATGCTTTATAGAGCCAAAAACTTTCTCACCAACACAACTAAAACTACACTTGCCAGTACTTACCTCTTCCCCTCACTACATTTTGGCACTCTCACCCTTACAATGCTGTAATAAAGTGGCTAAATTTGCAGCCAATACCCCTTTCAGAACCCACCACTGTATTACATTAAAAATCCTAAACTGGTTAGAACTACTAATTAACTAAATATATACAGCTTCTTACTACTTACAAAATTATCCAGCATTCATCTGCTTGTACAGTTTTACACAACTATGTGCCTATTCTGTCATTATGATCCAATGACCAAAAACTTCTTTTTATCTGCAAACCTATCAAATCTGATGAGCATGATCTATAATCATGCTCTGTTGCTAAGGCCTGGATCTCCTTACCTATACCCATTACGTCAATACCCTCTAGTCCTTTAAAACCATTATGAAAGACTTCTTAGCCAAAATCTGACTCTGTTATTGCTCAACCCCAGGATAAACTATATCCATAAATAAGAACAAGTTTTATCCATATCTTACACTTTCTTACTCCCCCTTCTTCACTCACTTCCTACCTTCAGTCAATTTGTCTTACCTGACTCTCTACCTAAATATGCCACAACCCTGTTTTTCTCTCACTTTATATTGCAATTGCTGTATGTATTGCACTAAATCAACTTTAAGTTCTTAAAACTGTCTAAAATTTTTCTAATAATCAAATACTTGTCACATACATTATATCTATTTTAACCAATGTTATCACAGTATGTCTAATTTGGAATAATTATTTAAGCTGTAGATATTTTGTATTATTTTTGAAGCTTGTAAAATTATTGTTCTCAAAATGATTTTGTAACACTTTGGAGCTTTTCTCACTGGGTCTCCACTGAAAATGGACACCTACCATTTGGACATGCCCAGTAATCAAATGTCAGTAAATACATTTCCTTGCATGGCCATATGTACACACTCCATAAACTCCTCCATCATGACAACATTCTTATGCTGAAAGACAAAACATGGCTGCATAAAACTAACAGGCTTAGGAGCTTGGCATGCTTATGTGAACTATGCATGATGCCATGGAGAGCATGAACACACGGGGGAGGGGGGTATCGACTTATCAAGAAAGGATTTTGATGTTGGATCATAAATCTGCTCTTTCATGTCCAACAACGAATGGACTGAGCCTCAACTTTTTATCTTGCCTGGATATTCTCGTTCAAAACTGTTTTCTCCATGCTATAAAGACCTGAGGACTGATGTGTTTCCATCAACAATTAAAAAAAGCCTTGGCTGTTCCAGTCTTCAAAAACCATCTCTATAGCTTTGCAAACTCAGGAAACTACTCATTTCCTACAATTCATTGAGAATAATACAGAAAACTGTCTATATGCCACTAGAGTGGTTTAAAATTCCACAGTCTCTGAGTATTTTCAGACTGGTTTTAAGAATCAGAGCTATACAAAGACTGCTGTTTTAAGAGTGCCTAATGTTCTCTTATTGAGCAAGAAAAAAAATGTCTACATTCAGCTAGAGCAATTCAAAATTTCACTTGTGACCTTTTTCAGTCTGATTTTAGGACCCAATGAAAGCACAAAGACTATATTATCTTAGACTGTTTAACAATGCCCTAAAGGCAGAATACAAACAATATTGTTCTATCTTGGTCCCCACTCAGTCTCTTGGCAGCAGGATACTATTGATCATGACATCCTTTCAGAATACTTGGATTTGTGTTGCAGACTATCTTCTATGTGTACCTTTCAACTGAGCCACATTTGGCAGAGCTCTATGATTTCATGTCCCAAACGTTTGTATGCTCCTCTGTTCTGCTTTGATGTGCGACAGCTCTGATATCTTCTCTTTTGTTGGCTTTTTTTGAAGAGCCAATAAGAGAGGGAGAGAGAGAGAGAGAGAGAGACTTCTGAAGTTTATCACGATCAAAATGGACCAACAGCAGATAAGAACCTCAGCACTAAGTGGTACTATTTGTTTGAAAAAATAAAGAACATGCAGAGCAGAACATCCCTGATTTTGGCTCATATGTTTGCCTACCATTTGTAAAGTTAAATTCTGGTAATATGCAGATGATTCCAGCCAGTCAATAATGCCAGGTAGGAAGAGAGTTACATACTTCTTATTGTTGGGAAAATGCATGCTGATGCAGCTGTTGCTGCTGAGTGAGGATCTGTTAAGTGCTTAAGACAGTGCATTTGGGAGCGTGTGTTGGGGTCAGAGCACCACAGAGGGCACAGCTCTGCACGCAGTCTGCCTCTGATTTTGCACAACATCCCTAGTTTTGGCTTATAGTTTTACTTGTCCCTCATAAAAGTTAATTTTCTGGTAAATCACTAATGATTACAGTCAGTCAACAATCCCAGCAATTAAGAGTTTCATACTTGCTATTGTTCAGAAAATGCATGATGATGCACTGCCTGTTGTTCTTTGGATTTTAAGTGAATTAGAATAATGTTTAAAAACTGTTACTTTTTTATCTTTTTTGTCCCTTGAGCAAAGAAGTTGAGAGGCAATTTTCTGTTTTTCACAAAATGTGTGGCAAATTGATGTGGATTGCAGTCATTAAATGATGACAGACAAAAGTTTCAGACTTCATATCTTTTCACCTTTATTCTTGAGTACAGGAAAGAAGACAGTGAGGTGAATAGCTTGGCTTGCAGTATACTCTAAAACCACTTTAGGGTTAAAGAAGGATTAATTCCCAAAGAAACCCTGTCTTTGTCAAAATGAGGTACCATTGATTCACTATATCTCAGATTCTATCCTAGCAGATTTCAGAGAAATAAGTATCATAGAGTTCCATGTTAAGATCCTCAATTCTGCTAGATGAGCTGGTTAAAATTGAGAGGGAGTAAACTTTTCACTTACAAAGTTGAAGTCCAAAGAAGGGCCACCTGTTTCATTTGTGAACTAATATGCAACATCCATTTCAAAACCTGTTTAACTTGAAGATGGTTAGAAAAGTGGTAATCAAATAGGAGAAAAACAGAAATAGCCAACAAATGCACCTTCATAAAGGAATAAGAAAACCCTGAGAACAGTAACTCACCCAAATAATCTGTATCCAGACACAGGGAATATCTGGATCTGGATTCTCTGTGTCCTGCAGTAAGCTATTAGTGGGGCAAGGCACTTTGTGAAGACTCTGGGGGCTGTAGAGACTCCAAAAGGCAAAAATAAAAGCTGAAAGTGTAATGAGCCAGTAGAAAAAAAAAATCTCAGAAATGTCCTGAAGGCTGAGTAAATAGAAATGTGGAGGTAAGAATCTTTTCAGTCCAAAGACACCAGGAAGGCTTGTGGAGGGATGAATGGAAGCAGAGCCTGCAGTGACAACATCTTGAAAGATGAAACAAAGAGAAAGGTGCTGAGGTAGGAGTGATCCAGGATTGGTCTCCAATCTCCTCCTTTTCTTGGGACAAGAAACAGTCTGGAATATAACCATTTTCTCACATATTGTGGGAGCACCGGCTCTACTGTGCCTTGCTCTAACATGGATTGAATAATGGGAGAGAGCAACTGAATCTGATTTTGTGGCGGCACTGAGATGCCATTGAAAGGATAAACTCCTTTCCAGGTCATTCTGTATCCCTTTTGGGTGATTTAAAGCACCCAATTTTCTGAAGTGATGAGTAGCCAGCTTTTTAGAAATGAGGTGAGTTTTTTGGATAGGGGAAGGGATGGACCATGGGGTGGGGAGCGAGACAGATGGTAGTCAGGTGGCAAGGACTTGTCTGGATAAGGATATTTCCTAGATCTGGTGTCTCTGTCAGGTTTGTCCTGGAATCTTTTCATAGACATTTTCTTGGCCTTATGAGAAGGCCTGATTCCCTGTGGGCAAAGGAAGTGGGCTTTTCAGGGAAATTCCTTGGTATGTTGATATGGAAGTAGTAAAGATCTATAATAAACCAATTAAAGTGTGTATGTTCTTTCCAGCACACTTTAATTTGTTTATTGAGTTTGGTGTGTCCACTGCTGCTGTTCGTGATGTTGGAAGTACTAAAGATCTGTCGACAGTTCTTCATAATCTTACCTTGTTCCTATAATTGGCAGGAAAGTCAATGAGTTTAGCCTTGATATCCTCTGGAGGGGACTGAGAACATAACCATGCATACCACCTGATCACAGAACGATGTCATAGAACAAATGAGACTCATTTTATTTACTGAGGGAGTCCAAACTAGTGGTTTAACTAAAATAGGTACATAGTTTGAATGTTGTATTAGCGTCACGAAATTCATGATGTCATCAATCAAGGGCCCATGGTAATTATAAGCAAAAAGCAGAGATTTTAAGAAGAAAATGTTCTAAAAACTGGCCATTCTCTGAGATGATCATAGACATCCCGGTCCCTTGACTATGTCTATGCTTACCAACATTGTCCTATGCTGCTGGGAGAAGAAATCTGCCATGAGTTGCCCTTATGTACCAAAATCTAAAAATTTACATCTGATTTTTGGATGATATTTTTTCATACGGAAGGGGGATCAGGATACCCTTAATGATTTTTTCTGTTTCTCAGAGGTACTACAGATTTTCTGGATTTATGGGCACTAAGCAAATACTGTCCTTGGACATTTTGGTATATAAGGATATGGACCATTATTTTTCAAACACTTATAGGAATCCCAAATACTTACATCAAATTTTTGCATTTTGATAGTGACTTTACTTTGAAACAGAAAAGGGGCATAGACAAGGAACAATTTACAATAGGGTTGTCTCAGAGGATTACCATTTTTTGTACCTCCACCCCATTTTAGTTGCACTTTTATTTTATTTGTGTGTTGTTTCCTGTGATGTATTTCAGAAGAAGACCTTACTATTGGGCTGCAAGCGTTCCAATTAAAAGCTACTTTATGACACAGTTTATGTGAATCTGGGTGTTCTAATTTGCTTTTTTTTTTTGAACACCTGGTTTTGGGTCTATATTAGAATATCAAAAGATGTAAACACTGAATGTTTAAATGACGAACTGTATTCAGCGAAAGCTGAAAACAACGAACATACAGAACAGCAAATTTTTTCCTAGGGAAAAAATTTGCTGTTCCAAAACACATACACACAACACAAGCACACCAAACAAACAGCAATCCACACACATACACCTAAAATCTTACACCTAACCCTACACTAAACTATACACACACCACTAACTATCCACTTACCTTAACACAAACCCTAACCCTAACGTCCGTCACTATCGCACACTCACCTCACCCGCGCCCTAACCCTAACTCACCTACCCCGCCCTAACCCTCACGTCCACACAATCGCACACTTACCTGACCTGCTCCCTAACCCTAACTCACCTAACCCACTAACCCTCACGTCCACATAATCGCACACATACCTAACCCGCACCCTAACCCTAACTAACCTAATCCACACTCAATCGCACACTTACTTGAACCCAACCCGTAACTTTCCACCACAGTGCTGAAAATACCGAAGCAAAAGAAATGGACAACCAAATTCTTTCCCTAGGAAAAAATTCGGTTTTCTGTTGCTTCGATATTTTCAGCTTTCGCTGAATACAGTTCGACATTTAAACATTCGATGTTTACATCTTTCGATATTCTAATATAGACCCCCTGGTTTTGTCGTGTTCCTAGATGTATTTTTATGTTCCCTTTAGGGGTCATACACTTGAGCCCTCCCACCCCAGGCCTGGCCTTATGCTCTGCTTGACATTCTTTCCTTATCTTGGTTTCTTCCCTTTGAGGTTTGCCATCTTTCTGCTTGGGGTTAAAGGGGACTGGATTTTGAGGGGTAATTCTTACTGAATCTTGAAGACTGGGAAAGAAAAAATTGCTGGACCATTTGCATGGCCTTTTCCTTTTCTTGGAGCCTCTTGAATACTTTCTCAGCAGGGGTTCATAAGATATCATTGCCGAGGGGGGGGGGGCATTAAGGGTGTTTGCCTTTACATGATCTAGTAAGAAGTACAGCCTTAGCTGGGTATGTTTCCAAATCATTGCCCCTGTTGCTGTTGCCCAGTAGGATAATCCATTGCACCATAACCACACTTTCTGGACTGCTTGATCATCTGAGAAAAAAGGATACATAAGTCAAGCATCTCCTGTTTCCTGTCTTCATCAATGATCCCCCTGTGCCTTAGTCCTCAGCTTGTTCAGGAGGGATTCCTGGAACTTAACATCTCATTGGGATTATTCCTTCATTCTATGATGTAGACTCTAAAAAAGTTAATCTGAGTAGTGATGAGGGGATAAAGTGTCAGCCAGGTCTGGGACATAAAAAGTCAGGGTTGAATCTGACAGACATAAGCTAGCACATCCATTTCTGGATCTGGAGTATCTGAATCCTCCTCTAAGGCAAGATCAATCCTTTTCTTGGAAAGGACTCCTAACACTTCTGGTATTTCCAGTGCTGGCTTTCAAAAAAGCTCATGAAGTCATGAGTCGGATGGAATACGTTTTTGGGCAATGCCTGGGCAGGGGGTTGCTAGTAGACAATAGTGTAGGCCCTTAAGGCTTTGGTTTCTTGGTGAGGGCCACTTTAGAAGCCTTGTTGTGTGAATGTGGACAGCTAGGACCTCAACTTGGGTTATCTGCACTCTGAATGACATCACAGCAGTTTTATTCAGGAGGACATGCATAAAGCCAGTGGAGCAGTGGTCACCAGAGGAATTGATTGAGAGGTCATAGCTGAAACAGACTCCAAGAAAGTAGTTGTGTAAGAACTTACCATAACAGTAGATGTTTTACTTTTCACTATTGCAGTTTTCCTTACAAAAGGGGGATCCTGCCAAGGATAGATGTACATCTGGACAGCATTTCAAAGACTTAGGTCTTTACAAGCACCATATGTCAGACTATTGTCCTACTTTGGTGGCATAAGGTATATAAATGATGTACAGCTGCCAAATCCTCAGAAATTAATTGCCTCAGGAGAACCAGATCAACCCAAAAGAAAAAAAAATAGAACATGAACATCCAGTAAGGTGAGAAAGAAGGCAAAGAAAAAGCTGAACAAGGGAAAGTGTGTGTGTGTGTGTGTGTGTGGGGGGGGGTATTGCAATAGCAAAAAGTAGGACATCTACTGTTATGGTAAGTTCTTACGCAACTGTAGTAAGTCCTTCCTTATCATTGTTCAGTATTCAAAATGGATAGTACTAAAGCTACTGAAGAAGGTGGGAGGAGAAGGAAGCAACAGAAGACAAAAACAAATGGAGGATAGACCTAGCCAAACCTGTCCTAACCCTAGAAACAACATACAGATTGTAGTGTTTAGTAAATGTGTACACAAAAGGCCAAGTAGCAGCTTCAAGAATGGATTGAGTATCAAGACCTTGAAAAAATGTCCTGAACAGGCCAACACTCTAGTCAAATGAGCATCTACAGAAAAAGGAAGCTGTTTGCCATGAAAAAATAACAAAAAGAAATAGATTTTTAAATCTAGCAAGATGTTGTTTACTTAGAAACAGTTAAACCCAATTCCTTGTCATAGGAAAAGAAACAAAAAGTAGCCAAGATTTCCTAATATCATTAGTCTTATCTAAATAATATCTGAGCTGTGTGATTCCTCTTACTGCTATTTTGAGGAGAGAGAAAAAGGAAGGAAGATGGAATGGTCTAATTCAAGGACAAGTCATTGAACACATTGGGCATAAAAGAAGGACTGGTTCTAACAAACACTCTGTCTCTGTGCAAAACTATAAAAGAAAGGACCACCATAAGAGCCTGAAGCTCAGAGGCTGTGTTGGCAGAAATCAGAGCCACTAAAAAGAGTCTTCCAGGTACACAACTACAACGTAGAAGAGGCTGGTGGTTCAAAAGGTGGCTGAGTTACCTTTTCAAGGAAAAAATTAAGGTCCCAAGAAGGAGTATTTGGCTTTCCTGGAGGCCTAATATGAAGGATGCCTTTCAAAAACAGTTTAATCTCAAGTCCAGAGGAAATGGGTGGATCCAAAGACAAACAAGCAGAAATGGCTGACAAATGAGCTTCCATTTCCAGACCAGAAGTGAACAACTCACACAAATAAGTAAGAACAGTAGGAATACCCACCAGTGGAGGGTCCTGTTCATGTTTGTGACACCAAACAGAAAATCTCTTCCATTTAGCAACATAAGATTTTCTAGTAGTGGGTTTTCTGGCCTTCTGCTAAACCAAAGCCTGTCCTCAGAAAACTGGTGTTGAAAAGGAATCAAAACCCTATCACACAGAGAGTCAACTGAATGGTGAGATGATGACAGTGAACAAGAGGGCACTTATCTTGTGTGAAAAGATGCCTCCAGTGAGGTAACCTGTAATGATTGTCCCTGGCCAGTCGAAATAGAATGGGAAAGCAATGGTGTCTGGGCCAAAAGGGAGTCACCAACAAGATTATGGGCATGTTCTACATGATACTATGAAGGACTCTTGGCAACAGAGGAATAGGGGGTATAAGCATACAGGAACATCCCTTTCCATAAATAAATAGGACATGGCATTCACTTTCTAAGCCACAAAACTTGGGAAGTTGTCAGTTCAGAGGGGGGGCAAAAAGATTTAATTGAGGAATTCCCTGCCAATGGACAATGTTCAGGAAAACCTCCCTGTGAAACATCCATTCATGAGGATTTGTCCCAGACCTGCACAGACCGGCTGCCACCGGACTGTGCTCTAAGAAAATGTAAGCCTCCTGAAGAATGAAATGATGATGAATACCAAAATCTCAGTCTATGAGGGCCAGTCTGCAAAGAGGGCAAGATTTTGTGCCCCCCCAATTTGTTTATGTATGATATAACAGTGGTGTTGTCTGTAAAAATCCTGGGGTTACCTGGAACCTAGAGAGACTGCAAAGCATGAAGAGATAAAATTGGAGCTCTCACCTTATTGATGTTGCTATGATCTGTTACTGGTTGGGGAAAGCAGACCCCTGGACCCTGACACTGTTGGAAGAAGCCATCCCAAACCCAGGCCTGAAGCATCTGTAAACAGCACCTGAGTGAGGGAAGGAACCTGAAAAGGTAGATCTGGATTCAGAGAAATCTGATGAATCCACCACAGGAACTTCTGTCTCAGGAATGTAAGACAGGGACAGAAAAGTCCACAGGATGACAACGTTACAGCCAAATTGTCTTGTGATATCACTGAAACGTTTGCATGTGAAGCCTGGCCAAAGGAACCATTGGAATGGTGAGGCCATAAACCCCAGGACTCAAAGAAACTCTCTTACAGATACCACCTGTAAAGGAAGAGAAGACTGGAAGAATGCTGTAAGAGATATGACCTTGGAAAGAGGAAGAAAAGCTGTCACTGACAGGGTTTGGATCCTGCAACCCAAGAAAATTTGGTGCTATGAAGTGGTCAGAATGGACTTCTTGAGTTTGAGAGTGAAACCCACACTGCAAAGAAAAATGGAAAATTTGAGATTTTGCAGTAGAAGCTGATGAGTGGACTGGAATAAGCAGGTCATCTAGATACCTAAATACCTGAACACCATGAAGTCTGAAAAAGCTATGCCTAGGGAAGACACTGTGAAAACCCTTGATGCTGTAGAAAGACTGAAAGACAAAGCAAGGAATTGATAATGTGAGGAAGAAACAGAGAATCACAAACACTTCCTGCAGAAAGGGTGAATGGGAATGTGGATATAGACATATTTTAGGTTCAGAGATACCAGGAAGGCCTGGGAAAACAGCAGAGGAAACAATGACTGAAGAGTCAGCATTTTAAAACAAGGGACTTTTAGAAAGGTGTTAAGAAAGAAGAGATCCAGGATGGGTCTCCAAGAGCCTCCTTTCCAGGGACCAAACACATTCTTGAGTAAAATCCCTTACCCATCTGGGACAGAAGAATTGGCTGAATAGTTCCTTAATCCAAAAGGTCCTGAAGAGTTGGATGAAAATGAGGGAGTTGGCAAGGATGGGGCTGGGACATCCCTGAAAAGAGAGGAAGGGATTTTCAAGTCATCAACCATTTTGGATAATTGGATAATTGAAAGAACCCAAGAATCTGTGTTGATGTGCTGCCAAATTGGAAAGGACAGTATTAACCTGTGAGAAAGGTGAATCTGGCTGAAGGCCATTGAAGGGTGAATGTCAAATAAAGGTAAACTTGTCTGGAAAGGAAGAATTCTGTCCCATAGAATCCTGAGTAGGCTTCGCAGGAAACACTCTTATGAAAGGTTTCTTCCCTTTCCAAGGATTGCTTGGGATGCCTATGCACAAAGGGAGTCTTGAAATGGTACTTCCTTTGAAATTTAGGTGTAGGTGACAGAAAATTTACTTAGGTCCTGCATAACCATTCCTTTATCTTGTAAGGTTTTAAAGAGGTCTGCAGAAGAACCAAATGGATTCTGGGTGTCCAAAGGAGAATCTAACAACTTGACCTTAATATACTCAGGCAGAGAGTGCAACCTAAGCCAAAACACCTTCTGCTAACTGATCATGATACAGCCACCCTAAAAGAGGCATCAGCAGCATCACAGCTGCATTTGATGGAATGGTGAACAACCTGTGAAGCACAACCCAATAAGTAAATGTCAGATGACATGGCTTCAGAGTCAGGCATGTCAGCCAAGAAAAAAACAAAAAAAACAAGCTTAGACAGTAGAGTCAGAGCATACCTGGTCTTTTGGGTCTGGTAATTTATGACCCTGAAGGCTAAGGTGGCAGAGGTATACACTTCTTACCATACCTGTCTACAGCCCTACTATCCATATCAGAAGATAAAAGCTTGTTGGAAGGAATCAACTTTGAAAGTTTATAAGCAGTAAGAGAAATCACTGCAGGGTTGGAAGGTTTCTTGTACGGGAATTTTTGGCCCTCAAAGACTTTGTAAAACCTGTCAGTTTTTTTATGGGCAGAGAGATGAGACTGCAACCTGTGAAGAAGAAATAAAATTATCAAGGATGGCTTCCAATACAGGGGCAGTACAAAAGCCTGGGAAGAGTCCATTTGCAAAAGGTCATAATATTTCTTCTGGACCTCAGACTTTTCACTGAAAATGTCCCATCATTTTAACAATGGTGTCCCCAAAGGACAGCTCCTCAATAAAAGAATTAAAGAAAGAGTGTCATCCTCATCTAATCCCAAAGCAACCGGTGAATGGATTTGTGAAGAGGAAGCTAGAGACGCCTCCCCAGAATTCAGCTTTTCCTCTTCATGAGAAGAATCAGAAACCCTAAGTCTCTTAAAAGCAGTGGAAGAGAAGGTGACAAGTAAAGGAAAAAACAAACCTTGACTGGGTTTTAAGGCTATGAGGGCCTTGAAAAGACCCTACGTGAAATCCTGCCACTCTTTATGGGGTCATTTGCAACAGGGACACATGCCTGGTCTTTAACTTTTCTTAAGAGGAACCTCAGCCTCAACAAGCTGAGGAGATTCAATACACTGCCTGACTTCAATAAGGGAGCCAGGGACTTCCCCTCTAACCAGAATTAGGGGAATCCCTCTGGGCCCTTCAGAATTAATAAGCCATGTCTTTCCCTTCCTATCTGCAGCAGACATAGGTTCAGCATTATTGGACATGCAGATAGCTAGCCCCATGTTGGCCTCCAATGGAGTTGTAAAAGAAAGAGCAGGCATCAGAACCAGACAGTTCTTGGGTTATTCATCTGACCCTACATAGGCATCCAGTAGAGGATGGATGGCAGAAGTCTCTAAAAGCATCTTTCCTGCTTTCTTTTGGTAAGTGGATGAAAGTCTGGGGTGGGTAGAATCAGAAGCCATGGTTCCCTGAACTAACAACTTCAGACATTGGTTTTCCAAATATATGGATAAAGACAAAAGATAGTTGCACAGGGTCTTGGATACAAAGGCCTGGCAACTATTGTACTGCATATAATAGTGGTCAGCTTCTAAACAGAAAAGGCACTTTTCATGTGTGTCTTTACAAGGACTTTGCCTCTCACACTCACATTTTCCCTTTCTGGATGACTTGTAAAAAAAAAAAAAAAAAAAATTAACCCAACAAGAGAAATTTAATGAAGAGTCCCCAAGAGGATGCTTATTTGCTCTTGGCTCAATAGGTGAAACAATGCAAACAGCTAACAGACTGAATTAACAAAAAGCATTCGGACTGGCAACAAATTAGTTTTGAGGATTTGATGCTCATACATCACTTATGTACCTTACACCTCTGACGTAAGACATATGTCTGATGTACAGGGCATGGAAGGGCCTAAGGCTTTGGTATGGTGGCTGGAAGCATGGCTATCCTTGGCAGGATATCCCTTTATAAGGAGTACTGCAACAGTGATAAGGATGGACATCAGGGGTTGAAAATGGACATCTCTGGTCTTGGTGTTGCCAGACAAAGGGAAATCCCTGGACTTGCAAAGGCAGTTATCATTTCTTCTTCTTTAAGGTTCCTTGAGACCTTGGTTGATGCGGCAAAGGCACAGAGTCAAGCAATCATGCTTTTTTAGTAATACAGGTAGTCAGAATTTAGCTATATGGTAGATTGTCCTCAAGATTAACCTTGCAGAATATGGATAACTGTCCATGTTGTGCTGTTAGCTTAAAACAAGGGCACCTACTATGAAAATCCATATAGAAATGTGCCTGTATAACTAATTTATTTTCTCTGAAACACCTCAGGATCACAGTCATAATAAGAAGCTTACACAGTACGGAACAAAATTTAGCAGTTTACCCTATGGGGTAGTTATATGAAATCTTAGGAAGAAGGCAAACACAACACTGAAGGTGCTCTGAACAGTGCATGCAGAAAAAAAATGAAGGTGGCTTAATTCAATGCCCCTCTTATACCACAGACATTCTAATAGCCAGAGCAAGAGAAAATGTGGACAAGAATTTGGGTTAAAAAAGGAAGGGAGAAGGAATGTAAAACTACACCAGCTATATCAGTTCTTAGGTTTAGAGAAGATGGTGGAACTCAAGACTGCAACAATGATCACACACTAATATCTACAATTAAGGTAAGTTGACTTCACAAGTATGTTACAGCTCGTTGTTTGAGTTATTGCTGCAGTCTTAACTTTAGAGAAGCCTGTCAGGTCTAGCAGTTATTGCAAATAGGGGCAAACCCTGTCTTAAGCCTAGGAATGAGGTTTAGCTTTGTTTGGAAAAGTTACAGAGAACCAGGCAGCTGCTTCTAAAATGTCCTATGTACTATCCCCTTTCAAAAAGGCAGCGGTGGTAGTAGAGGCCCTTGCATAGTGTGATCTAACTTTGCCTAGGAAGTGTTTCCCATAGGTCTTGCAATAACAATGAATATAATATTCTGTGTTTGGATACAAGCTAACTTTTTGCTCATGGCAAATGTCACAGAGAGTTGTTCCCACCTAAATTCTTTAGGTATCTAAACAGTATCTGAATTACCTGCACATATCAAAGAAGTGTAGAATCCTCGCTCTTTTGCTTTGAAGTGCTAGAAAACATGACTGGTTACAGGACAGCTTGGATTAGTGCCACTTCTGTGCTGACTTTATGTATGAAAGATAAGTTAGCATGCAAAAGAACCTTATTCTTGTGAAGCATGAGGAAATGTTCTTTGTATATCAAGGTCTGGAGATGAACCTGCCTGGCTCACGTCACAGCGTCTCCAGCGTGAGATGAAGGTCCCAGGGTGGAGCCAGAGACCACCTGTGGGAGCCCTGAAATGAAAGATAAACTTCAGAAATTGCTGAACTGGTGACTTCAGCTGCTTGGCGGGGTGTTTTCAGATTGCTGAAAGGTGAATTTTTACCAATGCATATGTTAATCTTGTGGATATAGCATATCTATCTGTTCTGGGGGCAGATCCTTCCTTTGGTACCAGGAGGAAAATCTTCCATTTCACTAGGTATGATTTTCTGGTACTTGGTAAGATTTTGTATCCCTTCATACTTAATGTACACCACTATAGCACTACTTGTCATTACCCCCAGAGTCTCAAACCCAGACAGTTTGAAAGTCTTTCAGTGCATACCAGCATTTCCTTTACATTCTGCTTTTTTTGCTGGATTTCAAGTGTCCTGTACATTAAGACCAGAGTGTGGGTTCACCAGGCTTGATCTGAGGCATCTTTGGAGAGGCTATGGTTAGACGTGGTTTTTCTGAAAGTCAAACCATTATTTCTGAAAATTTAGTTGACCTACCAGTCTAATTATTTGCTAACATACGGTGACAATGGGTACCACTGTAACTATTCATGTGACGTCTGGCTAAAGGGACCATTAGGATAACTGATGCCATGTGACCTAAAGGGCTAAGGACCCATATGGCAGTCCACTGATCCTTGGTCGTCATGCTCTGATAGAATACAGCCAGGGATTCCATTTTTTCCAATGGCAAAAGGACCCTGCAGGCATTTGTTCCTAGAAAATCCCTAGAAATACTACAGCTTTGCTAAGGCATGGGTTTGTCTTTCAGGTTGAGGGTGAACCTCCATCTGCCTAGATACTGAAAGATAGTGTCTAGTGCCCTCTCACCTTCCCCTAAGGATTGGGCCTGGATGAGATGGCCATCCAAGATAAGGGGTAATGTGAATGCCCTTTGTTTTATTCTGCAGTGTACTATCACTGGGGCAAGGTGCGTGGTAAATACCCTGATTGTAAGCAGCTAATCCAAAGGGCAAGGATACAAATTGAAGGTGCAATCTCCTCTGCCAAAGACCCAAGTTAACTGCACATTTCCTTTGTATATTAAATATGAAGGTAGGCATCTTTGAGGTCTATGGTTATCAGGAATGCAAGAGGGCTTAGCATGGAAAACAATGCCTGTAGATGTTAACAGTTTGAACTTTGGTACTTTCAAAAATGTTAGATTTGCCAGATCCAAAATGGGTATCTAGGTACCTTCCCTTTTACTAAGGAAGTCGTGGAACACAAGCTATTTATTTCTTTACCTTGAAATACCTATTCAATGGTGCCCTGGACTAGCATCTCTTTCAGAAGAGATTTTTACATGTTGCTCTACTACTTCTTCTTTCAGCTTTTCCTGGTTAGGGGTCGCCACAGTGGATCACCTGTCTGCTCAGGACTGGCAGTGGAGTTTTACGGTGTCGAGTTGTCAGTTGTCAGCCCAACCTTCCACGGAAGGCACACACATGCACACACTCACACCTAGGGCCAATTTAGAGTGTTCAATTCACCTACAGCATGTCTTTGGGATGTGGGAGGAAACCGGAGCACCCGGAGGAAACCCACGTGACCACAGGGAGGACATGCAGACTCCGCACAGAAGGCACCCCAGCTTACATGTGCTCTACTGCTCTTGATATTTTCTACCACCTGGATTTATCTAAATCAATTTGCCTATAGTTATGGTGCACCCCTGCTAAAAAAAGCAACTTACCTCCCACCGTTGGACATGACTAGATTGAGGGATAGAGGAGGAGAGGGTCATGGTAGAATTTTGGGGGTTGAGAAATAGGAGTGCTGAAGTTCTAGCGGCTGCCTAGTGGCACAACCTTTTTGGCTTCCCTGCCTCCATTTTCCTGTTGTTAATTTGTTTTTTGGTAAGCCTTTCTTCCTTTGTGCTTTCCTTTTTGCAGTCTCTGGTACAGATTCCTGCTTTATTTTAGATAAAGAAGGATGGAACATGTGTTTTATATACTCCATGGCCTTAGTCTTATCTCCCATAGGTTCATTCTAGACACTCAGTGTAGAGGCTTAGTCACTGTAGTTTAATTACTACCCCATCTTGATAGGGACTGGGGTGCCACACCTGGGGTGAATTTATGGTTACCACTCCATTTGTCTAAGTCAGTGTAAGTGAGGGAACCACTTTCTTTGACAAAGAATGGAGCTTATTCTAAAGGTAGGCTGTCCTTTGGGAAAGGTATCTGTCAAGTTTTTAGGGTGGATATTTTTGGTGTTTTTACTTTTAGAGGTGGTTAAGCACCATATGATCATTTGCAGGTCAGGCAGAGATCACCATATAGGTGTCTTAAAGCAAAACAGACTGACATGGCTTTTAGATTATTTTGATTGTGTAGGGAACTCATGACAGACCTTTTCAGTGAGGAAATATTTTTCTAGTTTGACCAGAAGCGTGGCTAGATGCTTGCCAGAGGTGGGCATTATTTTGTACCATAAATCAGATGAGAGAATCAAAACAACTTATGCAGATCTGAAGGACATGCCTTTATTAAAGAGATGGGGTGAGACAGGCTTTCCTAACAATAACTGATGCAGGGCCAAAAGAGAGCACATGAGCCACAAAAAGTACCTAGATCTCTAATGGCAGAATCAGTTTTGAGGGGTAGATGCAAGGGTGTTCTTTCCTTGAGTAGAATATTATCTCCATTAATTTTTAGTCTGTGGTCCTGACACCATGAGTTTTTACAGTAAGGTCTTCCAGTCATCAGCAAAGTTAGTCAGCTAGAGACCACTGGCAGCAGTTTTGATGTCAGCTATGTGTATGCCAAACAGTAGTCCCAGTGGTTAAAGTATGGAGACCCAGGGGACACCACTGGTAATGTGTTTTTAACTGCCACTAACTCTGACTATATTATCCAATTTGCTACTTAGCAAGTTCCAATGGGATCTATATTTAGCTGCTAAAACATTTTTGATGTTCTTGAGCATTAGGGTAACAGACATTTAATCGGTAGGAGTAGCTATGGTAAACTGAAAGTAATTACACGTACAGTGGATATAAAAAGTGTACACACCCCTGTTAAAATGCAAGGTTTTTGTGATATAAAAAAATGAGACTACAATAAATAATTTCAAAACGTTTCCCACCTTTAATGTGACCTATAACCTGTACAATTCAAGTGAAATCTGTTAGGGGAAAAAATATAAAAAATAAAAAACGTACAATAATCTGGTTGCATAAGTGTGCACACCCTTAAACTAATATTTTGTTGAAGCACCTTTTGATTTAATTACAGCATTCAGTCTTCTTGGGTAGGAGTCTATCAACATGGCACATCTTGACTTGGCAATATTTGCCTATTCTTCCTTGCAAAAGTGCTCCAAATCTGTCAGATTGCAAGGGAATCTCTTGTGCACAGCCCTCTTTATATCACCCCACAGATTTTCTATTGGATTTAGGTCTGGGCTAGAAATAAATCTAACTATCTAACTAACAATCTAATCGAGCCTGCAGACACTGCCTCTTTAATTTCAGAAAGATAATAATCTTTATTTGTTCTGCTTCATCATATACGTACTGCTACATTCACTAATACTAAGATCATCATCTTCTTTCAGCTGTTCCCATTAGGGGTCGCCACAGCGGATCATCTGTTTCCATTTCTTCCTGTTCTCTGCATCATGCTCTTTCACACCAACCGCCTGCATGTTCTCTCTCACCACATCCATAAACCTTATCTTAGGCCTTCCTTTTTTCCTCTTACCTGGCAGCTCCATCCTTAGCATCCTTTTCCCAATATACCCAGCATCCCTCCTCAGCACATGTCCAAACCAACGCAATCTCGCCTCTCTTGCTTTGTCCAACCTGAGCTGACCCTCTAATATACTGATTCCTAATCCTGTCCATCCTAGTCGCACCCAGTGCAAATCTTAACATCTTCAACTCTGCCACATCCAGCCCTGACTCCTGCCTTTTTGTCAATGCCACCATCTCCAACCCATATATCATAGCTGGTCTCACTACCCTCTTGTAGACCTTCCCTTTCATTCTTACTGGTACCCGTCTGTCACAAATCACTCCTGAAACTCTTCTCCACCCATTCCACCCTGCCTGTACTCTCTTCTTCACCTCTCTTCCATACTCACCATTACTCTGAACTGTTGATCCCACGTAGTTAAACTCGTCCACCTTTACCAACTCTACTCCTTGCATCCTCACCATTCCTCTACCCTCCCTCTCATTTACACACATATATTCTGTTTTAGCCCTGCTGACCTTCATTCCTCTCCTCTCTAAAGCATATCTCCACCTCTCCAGGGTCACCTCAACCTGGTCCCTATGCTCACTACATATCACAATGTCATCTGCAAACATCATAGTCCATGGGGCTTCCTGTCTGATCTCATCTGTCAACCTGTCCATCACCACTGCAAATAAGAAAAGGCTCAGAGCTGATCCTTGATTTAATCCCACCTCCACCTTAAACGTATCTGTCACTCCCACCGCAGTCCTCAACAATGTCACACTACCCTCGTACATATCCTGTACCACTCTTACATACTTCTCTGCCACTCCTGACTTCCTCATACAATACCACAACTCCTCTCTAGGCACCCTATCATATGCTTTCTCTAAGTCCACAAAGACACAATGCAACTCCTTCTGACCTTCTCTGTATTTCTCCAACAACACTCTCAGAGCAAACATTGCATCTGTAGTGCTCTTTCCTGGCATGAAACCATACTGATGATCACTAATCATCACCTCCCTTCTTAACCTAGCTTCCACTACTCTTTCCCATAACTTCAAGCTGTGACTGATCAATTTTATCCCTCTGTAGTTACTGCAGCTCTGCACATCACCCTTATTCTTAAAGATAGGTACCAAAACACCTTTTCTCCACTCCTCAGGTCCAAAATTTCATTAAAAAATCTGGTTAAAAATTCCACTGCCATTTCTCCTAAGCACCTCCATGCTTCCACTGGTATGTCATCTGGGCCAAAAGCCTTTCCATTCTTCATCCTCTTCATAGCTGTCCTTACTTCCTCCTTGCTAATCTGTTTCACTTCCTGATTCACTATCCCCACATCATCCAACTTTCTCTCTCTCTTATTCTCTTCATTCATCAGCCCTTCAAAGTGCTCTTTCCATCTACTCAACACCCTCTCCTCGCTTGTGAGTATGTTTCCCTCACTATCCTTTATCACCCTTACCTGCTGCACATCTTTTCCAGCTCTGTCCCTCTGTCTAGCCAATCGATACAGGTCCTTTTCTCCCTCTTTAGTGTCCAATCTCTCATACAACTCTCCATATGCCTTATCCTTAGCCTTTGCCACCTCTCTCTTTGCCATGCGCCTCATCTCCTTATACTCATGTCTACTTTCTTCATCTCTTTGACAATCCCACTTCTTCGCCAGCCTTTTCCTCTGTATACTCTCCTGTACTTCCTCATTCCACCACCAGGTCTCCTTGTCCTCCTTCCTCAGTCCAGATGTCACACCAAGCACCTTTCTAGCAGTCTCCCTTACTAGCTCTGCTGTAGTTACCCAGCTATTCAGTAACTCTTCACTGCCTCCCAGTGCCTGTCTTAACTCTTCCCTGAACTCCACCTCACAATCACCCTTTTTAACTTCCACCATTTAATCCTTGGGACTGCTTTCACACTCCTCCTCCTCTTCTTGATCACCAACGTCATCCTACAGACCACCATTCTATGCTGCTTAACTACACTTTACCCTGTCACCACTTTACAGTCTCCAATCTCCTTCAGACTGGCCCTCCTACATAAGATATAATCCACCTGTGTGCATCTTCCTCCACTCTTGTACATCACCCTATGCTCCTCCCTCTTCTTAAAATACATATTCACCACAGCCATATCCAACCTTTTCGCAAAATCCACACTCATCTGACCTTCTGCATTCCTCTCCTTAACACCAAACCTACCCATCACTTCCTCATCCCCTCTGTTCACTTCACCATCATGCCCATTGAAGTCCGCTCCAATCACTGGTCTCTCACCCTTGGGTACACTCACCACCACTTCATCCAATTTGCTCATCTATCGCACACCCAACTTGTGGAGCATATGCACTAACATTCATCATTACACCATCAATTTCAAGCTTCATAAACATCAATCTATCAGACACTCTCTTCACCTCCAAAACACTCTTGGCATACTGCTCCTTTAGGATAACCCCTACCCCATTTCTCCTGCCATCCACACCATGATAGAACAATTTGAACCCGCCTCCTATACACCTGGCCTTACTTCCCTTCCATCTAGTCTCTTGCACGCACAATATATCAACCTTCCTTCTCTCCATCATATCAGCTAGCTCTCTCCCTATACCAGTCATACTGCCAACATTCAAAGTTCCTACCCTCACTACTAACCTTCTTCCTCTCTTCCTGCCTTCGGGCATGCCTTCCCCCTCCTCTTCTCCTTCGGCCAACAGTAGCGCAATTTCTGCCAGCACCCTGTTGGCTAACAGTACTGGTGGCGGTCGTTAGATATTAGTGCCTAATTTATACCAGACCACTATACTATTCTAAACTATATCATATATTTAACATAGTACATTTTTCAGTGAGGTATTTAAAATGCTTCTAATATGATACTAGTAATTTCCCCAATCTCACATTTATTTATTTTCCTTCCTTCTTTCTGTCTTAGTCATCAGTCCCTTATTAACCACAGATATTTTAACTATAAGGTTCACTATGATATATAAAGATGTTTCAAATTTCTCAGCAATGAAAATTTTAAATTCTCTTATTGATCTGTTTACTCTAAAAATAACTTATTATAAAAGAAACACACATACCAGTGGCTAAAGTATTTATCTCTGAGTACTTGTTGCTTGAAACATATATATTTATAAATATTAAAGACTCTCTTATTAAAGTGAAAGTTTTCATGATTGTTAAAAATAAATTTTGCTAGTAATGACAAATTAACTAATGATGGCCATGTATGACAACACTAAAAATAGATATGTACAGATATAACTATATAATATAAGTTGAAACACAATCTTCCAATATTTCATTACAATTTGCTACTTAAAATTTAAACTAAAAAGGTATATTAAAAATATAGTAATAATATTAAAGCTAATACCATAGTGACAACCACAGTAAAACAAATGTTTAATAAAGTTATAAGTTTAAATTGACGAGTTCACAAGAATTAATTTAACCTACCACATCTGTTCATGCTATTAAGCATATTAGCAGTTATAATATATGCTAATCTGTACAGCTGGTATAGTTTAATCACTAATGCAGCTATTCTATTCTGCTCATATTTTATTCTCATTCATTTAGCATTTGGTATGATTTCCAGTATAATTAATGAATTTCTATGCAGAATTTAAAAAAGAAAAACATCACTGAAGGCATCTCACAACTTGTAACACCTTTTAATAAACAATCTAAACCCCTTTTCCCTTTCAAACACATAAAAAACAATTACTTTACTAATCCCTTAACTTGCAGTATTTTTATATTCAAAATGAAGCACTTAGGTCTGCACCTTTAAAAGTTCTCTCAAGAACTGACTTCATCTAAGCTAAATATGTACAGCATTAATTTATTCCATCTACTCCAGAAAGTTACAAATCAATAAGAAAATCCTGCTCTGAAGGCTAAAATTATGTTGACACAACTTTTAAGTCAGTATATACTGCAATGGTATGTGTTTAAAGTAAAACAAGTTAGAAGGAGAAAGAACCCTGAAAACAAGGCAACCTTGGTAAAAACAATGAGTGTCATAATATATATTGTTTCAGCCTGTAGAATCTGCTAAGTGATTAATTGCTGTATACTTTCTTGTATTTATTTACCATTAATGCAGTATACACTGAAACTTTTACAAATTACTTGTGCTACTAAATTTACATGGATAACAATACTTATTTTAAAATAATAATACATTTACATACATATACACATACACACACATATATAGGTTCATAGGTGTGTACTAGGCTAATGGCCCTGGAGCCTTTACAAGCCTAGCCCATAGGATTACCCTGGCATTGTGCCACCCGACCTTAGTTGCCAGTGCCTCTGTCGAGTACAGCCACTGGAGTGATCCCCGGGGTGAATTTTCTATTTTTTGATATATATATGGTGTTGTGTGTCTGGTTGAGTGTTGCTTTGGTCAACAGCCAGCGGTGCAGGATTGTTTGTGTAAATGTCAAGTTTATGAGACAGACATTACATTGAATGTTTGCTTTGCCAAAAAAGGTAAGCAGGATGTATGCAAGGTGTGTGTGTGTGTGTGTGTGTGTGTGTGTGTGTGTGTGTGTGTGTGTGTGTGTGTGTGTGTGTGTGTGTGTGTGTGTGTGTGTGTGTGTGTGTGTGTGTGTGTGTGTGTGTGTGTGTTTGTGAGTGTTTAGGGCTAGGGGGTCAGGGTTAAGCAAGGACACAGATTTAGTGTGTGTGTGTGTGTGTGTGTGTGTGTGTGTGTGTGTGTGTGTGTGTGTGTGTGTGTGTGTGTGTGTGTGTGTGTGTGTGTGCGCACATAGTGAAGTGAATGTCCAAGCTGTCTTGTTTAGTGGTTGTGTTATGGGAAGGGCTTTTTTTTAAGGTTAAGATACACATTAGGGTTAGGGGCAGGATTAGGGTTAGCACGTATTACTAAGGTGGAGCAAGGGGGTGAATCATTCATTATTATCTCTCTCTTTCTCTCTCTTTCTCTCTCTCTCTCTCTATATATATATATATATATATATATATATAGAGAGAGAGAGAGAGAGAGAGATCAAGCATTCCATTTACATAGATTATAAAACTATATAATGGGCGTGCCTTCGCTGAAGGTTGAACGTCGAGCTGGCACCTCAGCGTTCGTGAAAATCTACTGCCAATCATTAGCAGACTGGAGTTCCAGTGAGGCAACCCCTAACCGGGAAAAGCCGAAAGACAACAACAACATAACACTATATGTCATATCGTGGACATCAGTATCTGTATGTAATGTGCATGCGTAAGGTGATTACTTAATATAAAACAACATGAAATGATTAAGTAAAATCAGTAGTGCTTAAGCAGTGTAGGCATAGCCAGCATCCAACAATCTACTTTGTCTGTCTCAGTTACTAAATACACAGGAAGATACATCAACTGGATATGTAATACTGATGTAAAATAACTCTTATGCTGAATTCTTAAAGCACAGAAGCAAACTGCTATTCTGTGCTGAATTGAACGCCTTACAACAGAACAAAGTATCAACTTATATACTAACTGAACAGCTTTAATTACTCAAGCCATCAAGCATGAAATTTATGTTGAAGGCAAGTTTTTACTCATATTTTAAATGTAAAAATGCTCAGACAGAAAAGCTTTAAATTATTCATATTAAACTATTTTCCATTCTTATTTTTCTTGAGGCATTGGGCATCTAGTTTAATCTAGCAAAATACATTAAATTAAGTTGAGCAAGAGACTGAAAACAGCATTAAAAACATGTCACAAGCAAAATATAAAATATATTTTTTCACTTTAGATATTTTGTAGATACAACTGAGTCTTACAAAAAGTTGTGTTTTAAAACATGTTGTTTCCTTATCTTGTATTATGAAACAATGGCTATCATGAATCACTTTGAATAGTCAACAAATGTTGAGAACAAATGGCAATTTATCCTATTACATTTAACGATAACTTTTAAATCATTGTTATCCAGTGTAAATGTTAGACATTATAACATACGCAGCAAAGGTTCACCTTTTATATTTGTAGGTTAATAATGGAGATAATATGGCAGATGCTACTTTCAGCGTTTTGCTCATAACTTCTACATTTTTTTTCATTGCTGTGATAGAACAGCTCATTTTTTCAAATAATGGAATAACAGTTTTTTCAAAACACTTTTAGTTTCTCCTAACATTTTAAAGATCTTGTCATCAGAAGGCAAGCATATTTTAAGTCTTGTAGGATTATAGTCGATGTCCATTGATGTACAGTGGTTTAAATTGTTTAATTAATGGCCAAAAATCCCTTCTGTTAATAATAATGGTCTTAAAGACAAATTCATTATCAAATCCTGAGATGTTATTGTCCATTTTAATTGGAGTCTTAGCCCATGCAGTCCTTCAAACAAGCTCTTTATCCAAGTGACAGAGAAGCAGTTGTGTTTGTTAGCATAGGCTTCCCAATATCTCTCTGTGCCTTTACAAGCATAGTCATATTCATCCCGAGTTGCCCCAACTGTCAGTCATTAGGTAAGTGAAGTTCACAGAGATAAGGGTCTATTGTAGTTAATAATGACTTCCACTGTCCAGGAGGGATATGGGCACCACCTCAGGAGTGAATTTACAGTCATCCATCCATTGATCTAGGTTACATTTGAAGAGGGTCAGGGAGGGGCTCTGTTTCAAGTGACTTGTAAGCTTGTTTCAGAGAAGTGGCAGTTTCTGGGAGATGTACTTATCTCTCTAGCATGACCTGTTCACATCAGAAGATAAGTTAAGATTCCAAGAATGAGTGACCCTCATGCAGTTTAATTTATGAATGTGTAGTATTTCCATCAGGGCTGGGTCAGAGACTGCCCTATAAGCCAGGCACAAGCCACCCCTTAGCAACCTGTAGGAGACAGAATGCAGTGACAGGGCTTTCAGTTTTTCCACGTAAGACTTGTTTTGTCCACTGTGTAATTTCTTGGTGAGAAACCTCTGTGGTGTCTCCAATTGTTGCTGTTTGGTGAGGTACATGCAAAAGGAAGCATTGTACTCACTTAATAGTCTGATAAGCGCCGAGTATAATATAATTATAACATCCCTAGATGTGATGCATTTACTTATAGATGTACCACATAGAAAGATTTATTACTGTGGATAAGTGGTGGTCAAAGTTCAGGTTGCGATCAACCTGACTGCCCAGATCATGTACCACTAGGTCTACACTATGAGGGTGTTGTCTATAATATAATTAGCAGGGATGTCAGCTTTTGTTTTTCCATTTAGCTTTAATCCATTGCTTTGGCACCATTTATTTGTCTGTGTTAACCCTGCCTGCAGTATATGAACATCACTGGGGGGACTCAATGATCGTTCCCAATTTGCAATCATCAGTGAACTTGGTCAGCCACAGGCCATTCAGGTTTTCCTGGACTTCAGAGAAATTTCGAACAGTAGGGGGCCCAGCACAGAACCCTGTGGTACACTACTGGTGACTGGTCTTTTGGTAGAGGTGAAGTCACCCACCTTGACAGTATGGGTTTCTCTATAATACTTGAGTAGGGAAGTGTGTCAAATGCCTTGGCTAGGTAAAGAGAGATGGTATGCACTGTCTTTCCCTCATCCAGGGCCTTATTGACTTTCCTCAAAGAGGTCAACCATGTTTAACCAGCATGATCTACCTTTAACATCCAGGGCCTTGGTGACTTTCTCAAAAAGGTCAACCATGTTTAATAGGCATGATCTACCTTTAATGAATCCGAACTGGGTTGGGTATAGAATTTCGAGATTACCTATGTCCTTGTTAATAAGGTCTCTCTCTCTTCTTAATTTTTCCAAGTCTTTTGGGTTTCTAATACCATGACAGGAATGGAGCACATTGCTAAGTTAAAGTATGATTCAAGTCCATGAGATTAGTATTGTTTCAATCTTTCAATCTTCACAGCACCCGCAATGTACCCAGTAATGACTCCTGAAATTCATATGGAGTTACATGCATTGGTAACATATCTAAGTACAATTGTAAATTCTTTTTAAGACCCGCTGCTCCTGCTACTATTGGAACTGTCTGGGTATCCTCCTTCCATATTGCCCTCATTTCTGCCTGCAAGTCCTGGTATTTTATGACTTTGCAGTCACTGGGTGTATCAATTTAAATTATCAATGGTATTTTTGTCTTCTTTTCATGGACTACTATATCTGGTTTTCTCGCATCTATTTTTTGAACTGTTGGTCATGGGTTATCCCGTGTGATATAAACTTAATTTTCTGTAATGCTTTGTGGCTCATGTTTCCAGTGTTTTTCAGGTACTTCAGTATTATAATGTTTGCATAAAACCCAGTGCAACACTCTTGCCACATTATTATGCCTTTCAATATGCAGCCCTTTTGCCATTAGTATATCACAACAAGCAAGATGTGTGACTGTTTCCAATTCTAAAAACCTACATTTGTCTGTTTCTCCCACATGTTCAATGGACTTTGTAAATCAACGTACGTACTGCATTATCTCGGGCTGCCAATATTAACCTTTTGTGTTTTGGTTTAAATTCACCTCTCCTTAACCATTCATGTGTTTGAGCCTGATCAACATGAGGTTATTCCAAGAGTTTTCTAAACTTGCAACTGTTCCACAGTTCTTGCCTTCTCATCTGATCCTTAACATTACATTCTTTTGTTTTTTGGCACATTCAGTTGCTGCCTGATTATTATTTACTTCTGGTTTAATTTTCATTCCTGCTTGCGCTAATATCCTTCTACTAAAGTAAGCAGATATTTCATCTCAGACTTATTCTCATGTTTGAAAACTTTCACTACACTTCGGTCTTGTGAGGTCAGCAGTATGCAGTTCCATAATTGCAGAACTATACATATAATCAATTAAGAAGAGGCCCATACCTCCTTTGGAACTGGGAATATATAGTCTTGGTATATACTGATTTTTATAAATCATTTGGTAAGCATGAAGCATTCTTCTTCTTGTTTTCCTGTCTAACCGATCCAGCACATTTTGGGGCCATTCAATCACTCCAAAACTGCAAGTCAGGACAGGAACAGCAAATTGGTTTATAGCTTGGACTTTGTTCCTTGATGCCAGCTCTGTTTTCAGTATTAATTTCAGTCTTCTAAAATATTCCTTACTAAGTTTTATTCACATTTTTCATGTTTTATTGTTGATCCTTCATCAGTTCCCAAATATTTATACACTCCCTCTTGCTCAAGTTCCTTTACATCACATTCTTATCCCAAACTGATGATTTTTTGGTGCTGCAGCTTTCCTGCTTTAAAGTTTGCTTTTCCACATTTATCAAGACCAAATGACATTCTATCATCTGAAAAAATTTTGACCACTTGCAGTTGTGCTTTCAGTTCCTGATTTGATGAACTATACAGTTTTAAATTGTCCACAAAAAGATAAGTTTTTACAGTTTGTTGTTTTCTGGGGGTCAAATTGTAACCATGACCTAATCTGTTAAGTAGACAGCTTAATATGATAAGGGCAAGACAAAAGAGCAGTGCTGACAGAGCCTCATCGTGGAATATCCCCCTTTGAATTTTTATCCCTGGAATAATAGTTTCTCCTTTATCATAGCTTAACTGTATAGTGGTATACCACTATTTCATGATCGCTGTAATGTAATCAATCAGTGTAGGGTGCATCTTATACATTTTTAAGCACTCTTATCCATGAATGTGGGATACTGTCAAATGCTTTTTTGTAGTCTATCCATGCCATACTTAGATTCTTCCCCTTTTTACAGTTCTCCATTATGACTTTATTTAACAAATGATCCTTTGTTCCATACAACTTTCGTTACTCTTTTGTTCTATTGCCATGATTGGATTTTTTCTAAATGACTATAAACTGTGTCAGAATCAGTTCCAGTGAACAGTCTGTACGTTATTGGAAGGCAAGCTATTGGTCTATAGTTTTTAATATAGCTTGCACATTTGCTCTTAAGTAGTATTGTTTTTCCCGTTGTTAACCAGGCTGGTGGTTGTTTGAGGTGTGCATATCTTACTCAACACAATCTTCATGTAAAGATGTTGATACTTTTAGCCAGAAGTTAGTTACTTCATCTGGGCCTGGGATTTTCTATTTAGGAGCTTTTAACTTTGTTTCAATCTCTCTGGCTGTTACTTCATCCCATTTCATATCCTATGCATTTGAACTTATTATTCATTCTCTATCCTATCGTTCTTCTATCCATTTAACATCTTTGTTATGATCCACAGGATCTTCATAGATATTTCTCCAAAATACAGCTATTTCTGTTTTTAGTGGTGTTTCAATTCATTTTTCCTTGTTTTCCAATTCTCTACAAAACTTTTTTGGATCATTAATAAACTGGTTATTTTTGTACTTTTCCTTTATATTTATCTGCATATTTTCAAAAATTTTCTTCATGTACTGATATTTTTAGTTTATTATTTGCAATAGTGCACAATAGAGCCTGATCTGTTCTGATACTGCGCATTGCTTTTTTCACGTCTATCTTTCTGAGTATTTTTGTTGATCTGTTCTCTCTTCTATACTCTTCTAAAAGTGATACTTCTCATCTTAATTGCTTTATTGTTTTCTGTATTCAATACTTCCATGATGGCATTCAATTTCTCCCCTTCTTTTCTCCTTACTACTCTGTTTTTGTGATAAGACTTCATCTATTAATTCAGCTGCACAGTAATACATATTTACTTCTGTTATATCACATGAATCTCTATGAAGTCATAACTACTGTGTTCATTTGTTTTATCAAGCTTCTAGCTTTTTAGGTTTTATTGACTTTCTGTAGACTATTTCTTTCATTGATCTTAATATGTCTATACATCTCTATTAAATAAATCAACTCTTCTCTTAGATCCTTTTCTTCTAAACTGATGGCACGTTCTTTATTTTCCATTTCTGGTGGGCATTCTATAGAAAGTTCCAGACCATCTTCCTGTGCCACATTCTGTTCAGTTTCATTCCTATCTGTTCCACTGATCTTTCATATGGGAACTCAGTGGCCTATCACTCCATTGACTGCATCAGAATTGCCATAGTTTCCTGTTCTTTCCCTTGCTGTGCAACTCCAACTGAAGATTTCTACTGTATTCCTATAGAAGGCTCCAAAGTATCTTCATATGGCAACTGAGTAGATGTTTCCCACTCCACTGACTTCTTAATTTGGGGATACATTGCTCTATCCTGTTGTGACATTATCAGAGTTACATTTTCTACACTAAATCCTTCACTTTGCAGGTAATCCATATCTCAGTGTCTGTTTCTTTAGCGTGTCCATTACTAATCCTCTTTTCTACTTTTCCTCTGTTTTCTTATTTTTTGTACTGCAAAATCTTCCATGTCCTGGTGCCTTTATTGGTGCTGCTATTTTTGTATGAATTAGTTTTGCTTTCTGCTTTGCAAAAATATTGCACCATATTAAATCTTTTTCTTTCCCCTGTCAAGATTTCTTCTTCAGATGTCTCCTGTTTCTCCTTACTTGGGGGACTCGGTTCCATCATGCTGTGATATAACCTGTGTTAGACTTTCTACACAAAATCCTTCACTTTGCAGGTATTCCATAATTTCAACTTTTATTTTTTTTAACTTATGCTTTACTAATCTTCTGTTCTACACTCACTCTTTGTGATCTTATTTTTTTTGTATTGTGGAATTTTCCATATCTGGATGGCTTTGCCTCTACTTCTCTTCAAATATCTTTGGGGCTGCCTTTTTTGCACTGATCAATTTTGCTTTCTCCTTTGCTTACATATTGCACCATATCAGATCACATTTTTCTTATGTCCATATTTCTTTTTTATACCTTTCAAAAGTCTCTAGATTTTGTTCTTTATATTTTTGCACTTCCTCAGTCACTTCTTTTTCCAAACGGTCTAAGGTTTCTTAAGCTATATACTGTTTTTCATAAATCTATTGCATTAATGAACACAAATTTTTATTTGAAGCTTCTGACAGTTTTTTTGTGGAAGTATTTCTCTTTCCTCTAATTTCTCTCAATCTTTTTGTAAATCTTCTGTCTGGAAATTATGAGCTTTTTGCATAATAGTAATGCATAATTTATTTCTTATCCTCAGTAGTCTACTGTTGTCTTTATGGCCCTTTTTTGGCTTTTGTGATTTTTGTGGACTACTATGTTCTTTTACAATGGGGGGGGGGGGCATCCTTCCCCTGGGCCTGGCCTAGCCCCATTGTAGAAATGTTTCCATATCTTGAAGATTCTACATGGACATTTTTTTCAGTCCTGGCATGGTGCACCTACCATGATTGGGCACTTTTTTACCTTGGTTCTATGTGCACCCAGCAATTTTTTATTTTTAACCTATTTCTGTCCATGATATATAATATATAAAATTGTCTAGATGTCACTGTCATCTGAGATTTTGTGAAAAACAGGGTTCGCCTCACCAAGGTACTCACCAAAGCTTGAGGATTAATTCAATTCCAGCAATACTACTCTCCTTTGTTTGCTGAATTCTCTCTCCATTCAGATTCTAGGTCTCTGTCTTTTTTAATTTTTCCAAGTTTTTTGGGTTTCCAGTACCATGATGGGAATGGACCCCATGCCTAAGACAAAGTACGATTAAAGTTCATGAAATTAGTATTGTTTCAATCTTTGACGTCAGCCAAAAGTGCTCTTCGGAGCACCCACAATGTGCCCGGTAATGACTCCTTCTGCAATTTGTATGAGTTACATGGATTGGTAACATATCTAAATACAATTGTAGATTCTTTTTTATAAAACCCATTGCTCCCACTACTATTGGAACAGTCTGGGTATCCTTCTTCCACATTGCTCTCGTTTCTGCCTGCAGATCCTGATATTTTATGACTGTGTCTCTCTATATGCAAGACACTGTAATCACTGGGTGATTTCAATGATCAATGCTACTCTTGTCTTCTTTTCTCGAACCACTATATCTGATTTTCTATCATCTATCTTTTGAACTGATGGTAATTTGATGAGCCCATGTGATATAAACCATCATTTTCTATGATGCTTTGTGGCTGTTTCCAGTGTTTTTCAGCCACTTCAATACCATAATGTTTGCACAATCCCCAGTGCAACAATCTTGCCACATTATACCTTTCAGTATACAGTCCTTCTGCCATTAGTATGTCACAACCTGCAACATGATGTGCAACTGTTTCCAATTCGGTTTTACAAAACCTACATTTGTAAGTTTCTCCCACATGTTCAATAGACTTTGTAAACCAACGTGTACGTAGCCTACTATCTTGGGCTGCTAATATTAACCTTTCATCTCTTGTTTTGAATTCACCTCTCCTTAACCATTCCTGCATTTGTTCCTGATCAACATGAGGTTCTTCCAGAAGTTATCTATACTTGCAACTATATTTATGCTTTTTCCAAATTTCTTGCCTTCTCATCTGGTCCTTCACCTTATATTCTTTCTTTTTTTACACATTCAGTTGCTGCCTGTTTTTATCACCTTCTGATTTGATTCCTATTCCTGCTTGAAGCCGATACGCTTCTGCTAAATTAAGCAGCAAAGTCATCTTAGAATTAGTCTCCTCATGTTTCAAAACTTTCACTACATCTGGGTCTTGTGAGGTCAGCATATATGTGTGGAGTCCCATGATTGCAGATCTATACATATAATCAATTTCAAGGAGGCCCAACTCTCCTTTGGAATAAATAATCTTGGTATGCACTGATTTTTATAAATCATTTGGTGAGCATGAAGCATCCTTGTTTTCCTATCTAATCTATCAAACACAATTTGGGGACAATCAATCACTCCAAAACTGTAAGAACAGGAAGAGCAAATTGGTTTATAGCTTGAATTTTGTTCCTAGATGTCAGTGCTGCTTTCAGGATTAATTAAGTCTTCTGTAATATTAATTACTTTTATTTGCATTTGTTCATGTTTTATTGTTGATCCTTCATCAATTCCCAAGTATTTATACACTCCCTATTGCTCAAGTTTTTTTATATCACATTCTTGTCTCAAACTGATGTTTTCCTGATGTTGCAGTTTTCCTGCTTTAAAGGTTGCTGTTGTACATTTATCAAGATCAAATGCCATTATTTTATCATCTGAAAAAGTTTTGACAACTTGCAGTTGTGCTTTAAGTTCCTTATCTGATGAGCTATACAGTTTTAAATCATTGACAAAGAGAAGATGAGAAGTCTTTACACTGTTTTCTAGGAGCCAAATTATAGCCATGGCCTAAGCTGTTAAGTAGACAGCTTAATGGGTTAAGGCAAGGCAGAATAGCAGTGGTGACAGAGAGTAACTCTGGAATATCCCCCTTTGAATTTTTATCGCTGGGATAATAATTTGTCCTTTATCGTGGCTTAATTGCAAAGTGGTCTGCAACCTTTTCATGGTCACTGTAATGTAGTAGATCAGTGTAGGGTGTATATTATACATTTAAGCACTCTTATCCATGAATGTGGTATACTATCAAATGCTTTTTTGTAATCAATCCATGCCATACTTAGATTCTTCCCCTTTTTTACTGTTCTCCACTATGACTATTTAACAACAAATGATCCTTTGTTCCAAATGACTTTCTTTTATTGCCCTTTTGTTCTACTGCCATAATTGAGCTTTCTTCTAAATGACTATAAACTCTGTCAGTATCAGTTCCCGTGTATAGTTTATACATCATCGGAAAGCAAGTTATTGGTATATAATTTTTAGGGTATCTTGCAGGTTCACTCTTAAGTAGGAGCATTGTTTTTCCTGTTAACCAGGTTGGTGTCTGTTCGGGGTGTGCATATAAATAATTCTTACTCATGGCTAAATCTTTGTGCAAACATCTGGGCCTGGGGTTTTCCAATTACAGGCTTTTCTTAACTTTATTTCAATCTCTGATTGTTACATCATCCCATTTCATATCCTGTACCTTTGAACCTCTTATTCTTTTCAATTCCTTTTACCTTATTTCCTAGTTGTCTATAAAACTTCTTTTGGATCATAAATAAATTGCTTATTTTGTACTTTTCCTTTATATTTATTTTTGTATCTTCTAATGCACCTGTGCTCAAATGTTAGTTTATTTCAATAGTGCATGATAGATCCTGATCTGTTCTAATACTGCACATTGCTTTTTTATTTATTATCTTAGTATTTTTGTTGATCTGGATTACTGTTGCTGTAGCTAGCTATAATGGCCTGTCAACTGTGTCTTCCCAGGTTGACAGATATTAGACCCCTTGGACTGACACCAGAAGCTAGGCTTATACCCACTTGTGACACAATCTGAGAGCTCAGTCATGTCTCTCTTCATATAGTTCAGTGAGGTACAGTGGATATAAGAAGTGTACACACCCCTGTTAAAATGCCAAGTTTTTGTGATATAAAAAAATGAGACCACAATAAATCATTTCAAAATGTTCCCACCTTTAGTGTGACCAATAACCTGAACAATTCAATTGAAAGAGGAAAAATATTAAAAAAAAATAAAAATGTACAATAAGCTGGTTGCATAAGTGTGCACACCCTTAAACTAATACTTAGTTGAAGCACCTTTTGATTTAATTACAGCATTCAGTTTTCTTGGGTAGGAGTCTATCAGCATGGCACATCTTGATTTGGCAATATTTACCCACTCTTCCTTGCAAAAGTGCTCCAAATCTGTCAGATTGTGAGGGCATCTCTTGTGCACAGCCCTCTTCAGGTCACCCCACAGATTTTATGTAGGATTTAGGTCTGGCTCTGGGTGGGCCTTTCCAAAACTTTAAATTTCTTCTGGTGAAGCCATTCTTTTGTTGATTTGGATGTATGCTTGGGGTCATTGTCGTGTTGAAAGGTGAAATTCCTCTATATTTTCAGCTTTCTAGCAGACGCCTGAAGGTTTTGGGCCAAAGTAACTGGTATTTAGAACTGTTCATAATTCCCTCCACCTTGACTAAAGCCCCAGTTCCAGCTGAAGAAAAGCAACCCTAAAGTATCATACTGCCACCACCATGCTTCACCGCGAGGATGGCCTTCTTTTGGTGATGCGAAGTGTTGTTTTTGCGCCAAACTACCTTTTGGAATTGTGGCCAAAAAGTTCAACCTTGGTCTCATCAGACCATAACACATTTTCCCACATGCTTTTTGGAGACTTGATGTATAGTTCTGCAAATTTTAGCCAGGCCTGGATGTTTCTTTGTGTAAGAAAAGGCTTCCATCTTGCAACCCTACCCCATAGTCCAGAGATATAGAGAATACGGGAGATTATCACATGTAGTACACAACCAGTACTTGCCAGAAATTTCTGCAACTCATTCAGTGTTGCTGTAGGTCTCTTGGCAGCCTCCCTGACCAGTTTTTGTCTTATCTTTTCATCAATTTTGGAGGGACATCCAGTTCTTTGCAACATCACTGCTGTCCCAATGTTTCTCCACTTTTTGATGACTATCTTCAGTGCATTCCATGGTATACCAATGCTGTGGAAATTTTTTTGTGCTCTTCTCCTGACTGATACCTTTCAACAATGAGTTTGTAAACTCTCTGCAAATCATGGCTTTTGCTGTAGCAGGCAACTGAGTAAATGTCAGGAAAATCCTACTAGGGCAGCTGAACTTTATTTGGGGTTAATCAGTCTGTCTTTAATTGATGGCAGGTGTGTACCCAAGAAAATTGAATGCTGTTATTAAATCAAAAGATGCTTCAACAAAGTCATTTAAGGGTGTGCACACTTAAGCAACCAGCTTATTGTACATTTTTTATTTTTTTTTAGATTTGTTTGTTTTTAAATTGAATTGTACAGGTTACAGGTCACATTAAAGTTGGGAAAAGTTTTGAAATGATTTATTGTGGTCTCATTTTTTATATCACAAAAACCTAGCATTTAAACAGGGGTGTGTGTACACTTTTCATCTCCACTGTATGTCTCAAGTCATCCACCCCCGCATGGACTTGTGGTTGAATGACTTGAATGGTTGAGTGACTTGATGGATCCTGGTACCTGCCAGGCAGCTAACCATAACCTGCTCCTTATCCAGCCTGGTGAGGGGGAACATCCATGTGTGTCACAATGGAGTCACCTATGACTAATACATTAGGTTGTGTGGTGTTACGCCTTATGGGCTTACTTGAGACACTAGTGCGTGTTGTGGTTTTTTGCACTGTCGTGTGCAAATGGTTTCTGTCTGGGAGGCCTCTGACCTTTTGATAAGTTACTAGTGAGTATTACACAACTCCTGCATCTCCTTTTGGATGGCCTTATCCTCTGTCATCTTGACAGATTCCTAAAAAAATCAACCTGGACCAATCCTCCATTTTTTTACTATTGCTCTTAAGGATGAGGGCTGGAGAGGAAAGGCAAACCAAAATCAGACCTGGCTACGAAAAGGCATTTCTTCCTCTAGGCTTCCTACTGTGAGGCCTTTATGCAAAAATTTGAGTTGTTTCACTGCAGAGCAAAAGTCCATTTCTGGAGCACACCATTTTTTAACCTGATCTAGAAACACCAATATCCATTGATCTGCGGCCAGAAAAAAACATCCTGAGAGTCTCTACTTTGCCCTAGAAAGTATGTTATCAGAGTGAAGCACATTTCCTGTGTTAGTTCCCATATCCACATGGCTAGACTTCTAAGTGAATATCTCCTTGCTTATGTATCACATCACTGTGGTATTGGCTGAATAAGAGTCTGGGTGTCTGTACCTGAATGCTGTCATGGCCTGTAGTATTCCCATCATTCTTTAGATATTTATATTCTTGACAACCTCCCTAAACACCCTGAACCTTTATGCATCCTCTGGTGAGTTACCCAACCAGTATATGATGGGACTGTAGTAAGCACCTGGAAATCTGTTTCTAAGCAGAAGGGAACTCCCTTGTTGAGCTGTGTTTTCCATCCACCAGTACCCTCTATTTATGCAGGGCAGGAGAGTAAATGTAGGGAGTGGAGATGACACCAGCAGTTCCTTAGGTACCACTGGACCTTCCACATTGAGATCCAAATGAAGATATCACAAAGAAAAAATATAGTATTGCTGGAAATTCATTTTATAAAAAAAAAATCAGTGTATACCAAGACTATATATTCCCTGTTCTGAAGGAGGAATGGGCCGCCTCAAAATGAATTACATGTATAGATCTGCAATTGTAGGACTGCATACATATCTGCTTACCTCAAGACACAAATGTAGTGAAAGTTTTAAAACAGAAGGAGAATAAATCTAAGATGACTTCCCTGCTTAGTTTAGCAGAAGCTTGTCTGTGTCGAGCAGAAATGGAAATCAAAATAGGAGTTGATAAAAAATCAGGCAGCAAAGGAATGGACCAAAAAAAATAAATAAATAATATAATGTGAAGGTTCAGACAAAGCAAGAAATGTGGAAAATGCATAAACATAGTTGCAACTACAGAAAACTCTTGGAACAACCTCATGTTCATCAGGACTGAACACAGGAATGTTTAAGGAGAGGTAGATTCAAACCAAAAGAAGAAAAGTTAATATTGGTGGGCTAAGATAATGGAGCACATTCACATTTCTTTACAAAGCCCAACGGACACATGTAGGTTTTGTAAAACAGAATTGGAAACAGTCACATCTTAGTTGCTGGTTGTGATAAACTAATGGCAGAAGAACTGTATAGTGAAAGGTATAATAATGTGGTTAAGACTGATGGCTTTGGGGATTCTGCAAGCATTATAACATTGAAGTAGTTGAAACACACTGCAAACATCAGCCACAAAGCATTAGAGAAAATGAAGCTTATATCACATGGGATCACTCATTACCAACAGTTCAGAAAATAGATGCGAGAAAAACAGATACAGTAGATACAGCAGTCCACGAAAACATGAAAAGAAGACAAATGTAGCACTGATCATTGAAATTGCTGCACGCAGTGACTACAGTGTCTTACAGAGACACAGAGTCATAAAATTAACAGGATTTGCAGGAAGAAATGAGGGCAATGTGGAAGGGGGAGGACTTACACACACACACACACACACACACACACACACACACACACACACACACACACACACACACACACACACACAAATATATATATATATATATATATAGAGATATAGATATATATAGACAGACACACACACACACACACATATATATATATATGGTTCCCTATCAGAAGCCTGAAACACTATAAGCCTGAAAATCAAAATCCTGAAATCTATAGACTGAAAGTTCAAAATCCTGAAAGCCCAAAATCCTGAAACTCAAAATCCTGAAAACACAAATAATGCTAATATGTCACTATAAAGACACTAATATCTACCAACTGACCCTGACCCTAACCCTAACCCTAAGGTCCGTCACTATCGCACACTCACCTGACCCGCGCCCTAACCCTAACTCACTTAAACCGCCCCTAACCCCAATATTTGTCACTATTGCATACATGCCTAACCTCGCCTAACCCTAACTCACTTAAACCGCCCCTAACCCTAACATAAAACCAACCGCACACTTACCTGAACCCAACACCACAGGGCTAACAATAACAAAGCCACAATGACGTCAGTATGTCCATTTTGTGTTTTCAGGATTTTGAGTTTCAGGATTTTGGGCTTTCAGGATTTTGAACTTTCAGTCTATAGTTTTCAGGATTTTGATTTTCAGGCTTATAGTGTTTCAGGCTTCTGATAGGGAACCATATATATATATATATATATATATATATATATATATATATATATATATATATATATATATATATATGTATATACACACACACACACACACACACACACACACACACACACACACATATATCTATCTATATATATATATATATATATATATATATATATATATATAAATATATATATATATATATATATATATATATATATATATAGACAAGCGCACACACACACATATATATATATCAATTTGTTCTAAAACTATGAATTTAAAAGACTCAAAGTTGTTACACACTCCACTATGTTTACTATGGGCATTTACATAGTCATTATTTCTGATAGCTCCACAATGTTCTTTGATTCTGTCACTCAGCCTACGGACAGTCTTGCCCACATAAAAATATGAGCAGGTAGAACAGATTGCGCAATACACTACCATGCTGGAATTACAATCATACTTCTTTTTAAATATTACAGTGACATCACAATGTGGAAAAGTGTAGGAAACTCCAACAAGAATGTGTTTGCAGCAGACACATTTACCACAAATATGCATTCCTACAAGTTTGTCCACTGCAACAGTAGGTGCCACTAAAAATTGACTGTCATTGGTTTCAAAGTAAGATTTCAAGGTTTTAGTCCTTTTATAAGAAAACGTAGGTCCAGATCCAAGTTTAGTTCTGATGTTAGGATCGCACCTTAGAATTTTCCAGTTGTTAAGTAAAATCAATCTGATACTGTCCAAATCTCTACACATAGGTAAAGAATAACTAAGATGTGGATTGTAAATTGCAATTGCAGGAATTGAAGTGGCAACTGAGGTTAAAAGCAGAATTTAGCCCAGGGTTGAATGAATCTCTCAACCTAAGGTGTGCATTAAAATGGTTTCAATAAGGTATAATATTCTTTCTTTATAATGTGCACTACTGCTTGTTTCTATGGATATTTCTGTCCTTATTTTGATTCCATTATTTGATTGGAGTTTATGCATTACTAAAATGACATTGCTATTTGATGAAAATAATGTGCACTACTGTTGGTTTCTATGGATATTTTTGTCCTTATTTTGATTCCATTACTTTGTGGAGTTTATGCATTACTAAAATGACATTGTTATTTGATGAAAAGAATTCCCACTGTAAAAAGAAATCCTACTGTTTCAGTTAACAGTTTATTTAAACATAGACATTATGTTTAGCATAATTACAATGCATATGCTTTGTTGACAGATTTATTGTGTTTCACTACTGGTTCATATTAGTACTGTTGAATATTCATGAGAGTTGTTTTAGTTTTATATGTATTGGACCTTGACATATGATCCATTCTGATGAAGTTTTGATACTGAAAAAAAGAACGAAAGCTAAAAGAACCACAGAGGGTTGCATTGTTTTACTTTTATGGATTTGATTGTTTTGTTTTTCGATGACAGAAGTTTTATATGCATTTATTACTCCTTCTTCGTAGTATTTTTCGGTAGAATTAAGCATATATATATATATATATATATATATATATATATATATATATATATATATATATATATATATATATATATATATATATACATATATATATATATATATATATACACATACACACACACACACACATATATATATATATATATATATATATGCACACACACACACACACACACACACACACACACATATATATATATATATATATATATATATATATATATATACACACACACATACGTATATATATATATATATATATATATATATATATATGCATATAATTTGATCTTTATCTGATAATTGATTAACATTTAAGTTCCCAAGTTACTTTGTTATACTCATAACATCCTTCTCTAAAGCATTAATGCAACAAGAGAATATATTGTTTGTATTAAAAAAAATCACACAAAGCTTCATCATACCAAGTATATATTCTCTTGTTGCATTACTGCTTTAGGGAAGGATGTTATGGGTATAACTGTTTATCAATTATCAGATAGAGATCACATTATTTAATTGATAAATTGCTCCTGCTATATAACAGGGCTTTTTTTTCATTGATTTTAAAACGTCTGAAGAAGCGGAGTTGTCTCCGTGAAAGCACTCACGTTTCTGCTGTTTTGTACAATAAAGAAGTTGTAATTGAGCATTTCTGCCTTGGACTCATTTGCTGGCTGAGACAAGTTTATTAAGATAAGCTGTGATTATACTTGAATATTTGAAAAACGGACTATATTGCTCCTTCCTTGTGGAGACCAATGCGCACGAGGAGTACGAGGAGATAACACTGCTAGCGGTACCCCCCAACCCTAGTGCCCAGTGCCGTTTTCAGCTTAACCAACAGGAACCTCTCCAATTTCCACATCAGCCTGCTGAATAGGGGCTTCACTTTCATCCTCGCCCAAAGAGCGGATGTACCGGAGCTGATACTAGAATTACGTCTCTATCTGAGTAAGTTGCATCTCAAACATATGTTCCATGACACCGATGAAGAGGAAGAAGAGGACTCCCAGGATTCTCCAGCAACCCCTCCAACAAGACCGCTACAACGGAAAAGCCTGTACAGCCCTGTGCTACACAGCAGCCTCCAATCCTTCCAACGAGTATGCGAACACAATTTCAGATCGCTACTCAATGCTCCCAGCACCAACAAATGGCACAACCTCTCACGAGAGGAGCACACAGCCTTGATGGAGCTTAGCAAAGACCGTAATCTCCGAATCATGAAAGCGGACAAGGGCACGGGGATCGTACTCATGGAACAAAGTGTGTACTCCACAAAAATCGAAGCAGCCCTAGCGGACCAAGAATTCTACACAAAAGTGGATCTCCAAACGGTCAACAAACATTTCTCCACAATCGACAAAAAACTACGACTACTGGAGAAAGAACACAGCATCTCCCTGGAGGAATACATGTTCATGACAGTACCCCACCCCAACCTGGGCAAACTCTTCGGTATCCCGAAGATCCACAAAAATACCGAGGATCCTCCTTTCAGACTAATAGTATCCAATGTACGCACCAAAACTGAAAAAATATCGGAATTTGTTGACCACCTCTTAAACCCACTGGTGCAATCCACTAGATTCTACCTGAAAGATTCCTAGCACTTTCTCAACGAACTATCCAAGGCACAACTGGAGTCTCCCAACTGCCTGCTAGTCACTCTGGATGTTACCTCTCTACAGCAACATCCCCCACCAGGAAGGGTTGGCAGCACTAAGATTGTTCCTGTCCAAATATACTCACTTCACCCCAGCCAAAATTCACACAGTATGT